>NW_022983545.1:400289-522211 GCF_010093885.1 Aplosporella prunicola CBS 121167
AAGCAAATCCAAAGCAAGAAATCGCGCGTTTGAGAAAGACAGCTCAACTGAGAGAATAAACGAGAAAAAGGAACAAGACCATTTACCCCGTCAAATCTCAATTGGCCAACCAACCGCCCGCTTGTTTCCACCCAGCCAGCCAGCCTGCACACCACCTACGCCCCCACCACCTAGTAAAACCCCCCCAGCCATGTTCCCGATTCCACCAGACCGCCGCTAAACGCTATGCCGAGCAAAAAACTAGTTTTGGGAGGAAAAGACATCCGAGAAGCAAGAGCAAAAGCCAGATTTTTTTCAACTTCCGAAGGAGCCGGAAAAGCAACTGGACAAGAATCTGTGAAGAAAGAGCAAAAGAGAGTTCCAGAAGCCCGAAGATCGCACCGTTTTACTAAAGAACGATGACGACTACAGTTGACGCCATGTAGAATGATTCCGTTCGTCGTGTGCCGCCATCGATGCTTTTGAATGAAGCTTCCGAAACACCATCCAGAGAGACGCTCTATGCCCTTGTGCCAACCTGCCGCCATGCTCCCGTGCACGCAATCCGAGTGCCGATTCCCGTTCTTTGGGTCGAAAGAGGATCCGCATAAATCCGAAAAACAAGATGCCCATCCCGCGCCGTCGCTAGTCGTTGCTTTGCCGCCCGAAGAGTGATTTCCCGAAGTAAGTGCCGATCGATCCGATGTGCGAGAAATGAACGCAACGACTTCCCAGAATTTGTTTACGCAGGAGATTTGTTGGCAGGGTTGCCAACGCCACGCCTGGAATCATCACCCATGGAGAGGTGCCCGAAGCTAGGAGTCAGGAAGGAGAACGGGTCGCTGGAGCCGTCAGGCACGCCATTGGAGAAGCCAGCGCCGGCAGAGGGAGCCTGGCCGGCCGAGGAGAATGCAGCTTCGGCAGCGCGGCTGTCAAAGGGCGAGGCGTGCATGCCGCCGTTGGGGGCGTATTGGGTGCCCATAGGAGGGTAAGGGCTAGCAGCGCCAATGCCCGAAGGAAGGGCGTACGTGGACGGGGGGCCGCCAAACTGCTGGCCAGGGAAACCGGCGCCAGAGCCGAAGCCTCCAGCAGCGCCAAACGGACCAGCGCCAGGGGTGCCAGCCATAGAAGGCGGGCCCATGCCATAGCTCGACGGAGTGTCCATCGGCGAGGGGAAAGCCGTGTCGGCAACGACGGCCGCACCCGCACGGCTAGCACCGCAGCGGAGACAGCTGACGTTCTTCGCAAAGTTGTGGTAAGAGCAGCCGTCGGCACCGCACTTCCAGTCGCCAGCACGGAAGGGGACAACGCCACCGCTGTTGCCACCGCGCATATGACCTCCCATGCCGTGGCCATGGCCCATGTGGTGGGGCGGACCCATCATACCGGGGTGGCCGTAGCCATAGGGGCCAGGGTAGCCCATCGGGTCACCGGCCGGACCACCGGACATGGCAGGGAAGGAGCAGCGGAAGCATGCCGTACGGCGCTGGAAGTTGGAGAAACCGCACGAGGGGCAGGTCCAGTCACCGGGGCGGGGGCGGTTCTTGCTGGGAGGGAAGGGAGTCAAGATTTCGGCGGCGCGGTCAAGGACGCGGCTGGAGGAAGGCGAGACCTCGATGGCCTTCTCGTTAAGGGCGCGGCCGTTCATGCAGAGACTCTCAGCAGCCTAAATGAACAAAACTGTATTAGCTCGTGTATTTCTCTCTCTCTCTGAAGCATTCGTGGGACCGAGGGGGAAGTGAAGGTGGTGCGATTAAACCAAGACTTACCTCTTCGTGCGACGAGAAGATGGCAAAGCCAGAACCCGTGGGCTTGTGCTGGTCGGGGGTGCGGAGCGTCCAGAAGGCAATCGGGCGACCGCCAAACTGCGTGAACCAGCTCTCAAGCTCGGACTGGGTGGTGTCGTGGGGCAGACCACTCATGTGAAGCACCTTGCTGCGCTCGGAAAGGAAAGCACGAACGTCGGCCCTGGCGTCCATGGGGCGGGTGAGGACGTCCGGGTGCTCGTGGGGAGGCTGCGATTTGCGGATGAGGCCGCGGAGGACCCTGGCCAAGGTCACAGCTTCTTCCATGGCGCGCCTAGGGGAAGCGGGCGCCAAAGCTTGAAGGTGGAAAGGAAGGTTGTGCTTGATCGGGGCGGAAGACTGGACAGGCTCAACCTCGAGAGCGGCGCAGATATTGGAGAGGGCGCTAGAGCCAAAGGGAAGCGACTCAGGGTGGTGCGTCTGCCAGCGCTGGTACTCGGTGCGGAGATCGAAAGTCCGCGAGTGCTGGAGATAAGGCGGCAAAACGACGGCCTTGTCCCTCGCCTCGCGGGGCAGCTGTACGCGGAGATCCCACGAATCGAGCGTCACAAAGGCAAACTCAAGGTTCTTCTGGAGGAGGTGCTCGTTGGCAAACTGGTCGAAGCGGTTGATGGCGTCACGGAAGGAGCCCGCGTTGCGGACGTGTTCCCAGGTGAGGGTGGTGAGCGAAGCTGTGAAGGAGGAACGGGTGAGCTATGGGGGGATCGGGGTGGCAGAGACAGGAGGGGTCTTACTGCAAAGAGGGGTAATTGGCGTGTTCACGGGCTTGACGAGGACGCTCTCGCGATGGAGCTGTTGGACGGGCGTCAGCGAAAATTTGACGAGGCGCCATCAGAGCATGCGCACCTCTTCACACGACTTGGCGTCCAGCAGGATCCATCCAAGCTCAATGACCTCTGCCGAGTCTTTGGTAACGTAGACGCCATGCTCGTCACAGGTGGTGGCTACGTGGATGACGACGTAGCGGTCGAGGTTGCTCCCCTGAGGCGGGTTGGCAGCCATGGTGAGGATCAGAGATGGCAATGGGCGTCCGTCGGGCGATTGATACCGGGTGCGGCGGAAAGGAGTCAAAAATGGCAAGGATGGCAAGGAGGGTCGATGAACTTTCTCAGGCGGCGGTAGGGTGCAGCACTGGCACGGTGCCGGGACAGTCGATGGTACACGCGGCCACGCAGGTTCAGCCAAGTGAATGGCGTCGAGAGGGCAGATGGACGAGGGGCGGGCGGCGAGGTGAGGAGGAGCACGGCAAGCAGAGGAGGGTTGGCCGACGAAGACAGCACTCGCGTAGTTCCGGCGCCGAAGATGGGTTAGTTACCAACGGCTGCTGGGGATGATTCGTGACGCGCGCTTTGCTAAGCTCTCACAGGCGCGTGGAGAGGGTTTTGACTAGCTAGGGGGCTGTCACTTGCGGGTCGCCGGGCAGTAATATTTATACCCGTCCGGGACAATTCCATACGGCTGAAACAGTTCGCACGAGGAGCCCGCGTGGCGGTCGGCGCGTCAGTCAGGAAACCGCTCCGGCAATCTACTACGTACTCTATACCACGTCGCACCCCAGGAGATTCTCTCTGATCACGAGCAGCACGTGTCGGCCAAGCCGCGCGCCCAGAAATAGCCGCCACTGAAACAAGTGCGCGTTTGATTAGGGCGAAGATCTGGGGCCGTTGGGCGCGGCGCGAAGCCTGCGGATTGGACGGCGATGCGCAGCGTGGTACAGGGAGGACGGGCAATTAGGGGAAGCCGATCTGCTTTTGGCAGTGTACATGTTGCTGTCCCTGCGCCGCGCGGGCGTTTCACCCATCTGGCGATTCATCATCACCAGTGACTTGTGATGTGCATTCCGGAGCGCCGTTTGCTCGTCTCGCGCCCGGCGGCTGGCCACAGGGACGCTCCCTACAAAAACAGCTGCTCCGTTCCTGCACTGCGCCTGCATCTGCCGGCCTTCTCTTTGTTACTCCCTCCTACATACTTCCGCTTGCGACGCTGCCGGAGCTGCTCGGCCTCCGAGTGGACCTGCAATTCCCCAAAGGCCGCGGCCCGCCGCGCCAGCTTGCGCACCTAAAGTACGCCACACCCCGCGGCTGCTGCCATGGACAGTGCGAATCAAACTGCGTCAAGACCACGGTGCGTAACAACTTATTACCACGACATCCTCGCCGCCCCAGCTCCAAGCCCACCCTACCCTCCAACTAACCCTGGCCCTGTCTGCAGCTTCCGCCGTCGCGTCATGGGCTTCCTCAAGCATTTCCGCCACAAGGGCCACGACAAGGAGAAGCACCGCCGCTCCCACAGCCATGCCGGGCCCTACAACAACCACACCTACGCCGCTCCCATCGATCCCACCCGCAACTTCACCGCCAGGCTCCCGGACAAGGTCCTCGACCTGATCTTCAAGGCCGTGTGCCCCCACACCGCCGACGAGAGCTATGAAGTCACCGAAAAGTCCATGATCGGAGACGGCTGCATGCTCTGTGACCTGCGCGATCTCTCCAATTGCGCCCAAGTCTCCAAGAAATGGCACAGAACTGCCCAGCCTTTGCTGTAAGTCTCCAGTCCACCCGCTTCTTTCAGGCCCAAAGTAGTGACAAAGCCCGCAGCTACCGGAGCGTGCGCATTGACGCCGTCCACTACTGCGAACTCGAAGACATCCTTTCCGACACTCGCCGCCGCAAGTCGCGCCATGAGCCCGTCGACGTTGCTGCTGCACGCCTCCAGCTGCTCGCCCGGACTGTGCGAGAGAACCAGTACCTAGCCGAGACGGTCCTGCTGCTCAAATTGCCCTACATGACTCGGGAAACATACAAGGCCGACTTGGCCCGGACTATCTCTGTCTTGCCAAACCTTCATTACGTGGACCTTCCGGATGGATTCTACACCGGAGACCAGTCATGCCATACCCTCAGACAAGAGCTGCAAGCCAGCTGCCGCGGTCTTCGAAAGATGAAGTATGATACGGGCTCGGAGCAGCTGTTCGAGCTGCTTCTGCAGGGATTCTGGCAACAGCTCGAGGTCCTAGAGCTTTCTCGTCTTAGAGTCGAGCCGATGACTCTTCGCCAAGTCATCGCCATTCTGCCAAATCTCAAAGAACTGACGGTCAGCGAGATGCCTTGGCTCGGAGACGCCGTATTTGAAGATTCTCCGGCCGTTGCTCCCTTCCCTCCTGTGGAGCGTCTTACCTTCCAGGAAATGCCGACGATTACAGCCAATGGACTTCTCAACTACCTATCCCACCGGGAGAATTCCACGAGGCTCCGCTCTCTGAAACTCGCATCTACTGGTGTGAACGTGGCCGACCTGCATGCTGTTATGTCGTCAGCCCCCTGGCTAAGAAATTTGGATATTTCTGCTACCGTGACCACCGCTCTGCCTATGGAGGCTCGGCCGCCATTGCGCTCGCTCACCTTGCGTGTTCTTCATTTCGAAATCACGTCGGCGTCTACGGCCTTCCAAGGACTGCAGCCTCCTGACCAATCGTACTATGGCTACCTCATCACCTCCCTTCTTACCAACTCCATGCCTTCTTTGAAGGAGCTGTACGTACGGGATCCCAACTTTGCAGAGACGCTCACTCTGGCACCGCCCATGCCGGCATATGCCCAGAGCGAGGGTGGCGCTCCAAGAAGCTTGAGCCAGCCTTTGCAAATCTATACCAAGGGAATGGACGAGTTGGATTGGATCTTCACCTCTTACACGCCTGCGGAGGAAGCAGGCCGTAGAGGTAGCTTCAGCGGAGGGAGGCCTCTGTCGGCCTTCAATGCGCACCTTGGACCCCAGTGGGGTGGAGACAACAGAAGGAGTATGGTTGTTGGAAACGGTTTTGGTGGATTTTTGGCGGTCCCGATGGATGAGCCGGAAAGACCGAAGACTTCTGGCAGCATGAAGGGCCACGCGCGCCACGACAGTGCAAAGCGGGCAAGCAGGGCCGACCTTTGGCGATAGAGTGCTGTGGAGGCTGAGCGGTCTTTCGTCCGCGCCTACCCCCGGCGTTTTGTGAAAGTCAAGTTTGGAAAGCGACGTTTAAGCCATATTTTCTGGATACTGGACTTGAACAGCGTTGGCGCTGGCAGCTGATGACTGCGCGGGAAAGGCATGGAGATAATATGGCGTTTCTGGAGGAAGAGTATACCCACAGGCAGGTTGTACTATGGGGGTCTTGTCGAATTTTGCCAGCATAGCTCTCTACCCATACAATCAAATCCTCTTGAGTGTTTTAGCACACGGTCCCAAGCACAGCGCCTGCATCTGCAGGGCTGTTTCCTGTTCCTCCCTGCTGCATGATGGCTATGCTGGCGAGACGTGGAACGTGGCCGGAGGTTTGCATCCAATGTCACGTCTCAGCTGCCTGGCTAAACCTCGGCGGACGTGTCGCGCCGAGTCGAAGCCACCTTGATGACAAGGCCAGCTAGTGAAGCATTGCGTCGCCTGTCTACCCCGGATATCCGCGAGCTCGAGATGCGGAGATGACCCTGCGAAGCCCGGCTTAGGCACCCCAGCAGACCGGCGCACTCCCTATGCCTCGTTCCGCGTCGCAACCCTTTATCGCGTATAGACAATGCCATCGCGGGCTTCCTCCCCTCGGAGGTCCACCGAGAGCTTCGAATCGCCCACGACCGCTCCTCAGAACCGCCTCCAGTTCCCCTTCCCTCAACAGGATCCCAACCGGCGGCCCAACTCAAGCGCAAGCACTCGGTTCCAACCACGCCGAGGTTCTACGGCAAGCTCCATTCACTCCATCGGCGGAACCTTGGATACTTCGTCCCAAAGAGGCATTGCTCCGGTAACAGAGACTGGGCAAAATGGTGGGTGAAGGGAATCTGCGCGAGGCTTGCGGCAAGAGGGACGAATATCCATGCTGACTCTGCCAGCAATCTCAACTCTTTTGCAGCCACCAATTGTCCGGACTGGCCTTATCCCTTACAGCTCCGCGCCGTCGGCCGTCAAAGCTCCTTCGACTAGAGACATCCCTCCCGTAACGCTCACGAACATCCCACACGTTGAACCTTCGGCCTTCAAGTCATACCTTTCTCAAGTTGGCTCGCTCTATGATGCCTTTCAGCGCGCCAAAAATGAAGCCGACAACACCGCGGCGCATCTGTTCCGGAAAGGTTCAACCCAGAAGGATGACTTTACAGAACTCTTAGACCGTCGCCTGAGCAACGCGCAGGAAGAGAAACCTACTTTCTCCCGGCAGAATTCTGCGGCTGGCCTCTCTCCATTAGATTCCCCGCAGCCACGTCGGCGCTCAAGTGCTGGATCGTCGAAGCGGAATCCCAGCGCAATTACACCACTCTCAACGATACCGGATGTTTACTTTTCAGAGGATTTCCGCTTGGAAAACCCGCGCACCTTCGATGTTGTCAGCGAAAGGTCAGAGGTCATACAGAAGCCAATTGGGGAAAAGGATGATTCCAAGGCGGCCAATGGATCGGCTGAGGCACCAACGCCGACCCGGAGAAAAGCGCTTGCGACGAATGCCATCCTGCAAGAAAAGCTGTCTTGGTATATGGACACTGTCGAAATCCATCTGGTTTCCTCGATATCAACCGCGTCCACGTCCTTCTTTGCCGCTCTCGGATCTCTGCGGGAGCTGCAAAATGAGGCTGCGGAATCTGTAGCGCGTATCAAGGCCCTCAGGTTGGATTTGCAGAAATTGGATCAAGAGATGGCAGTTGGCGGGTTGAAGATTGTTGGTATGAAGCGCAGACGAGAAAATCTTCGGAAATTGAGCGACGCCGTGGACCAGCTTAGAGCTGTGGTCGAGGGAGTAGCTCAGATCGAGGACTTAGTCGATGAAGGAAACCTCGAAGCCGCCCTGGACCGAATGGAAATGCTGGAGCTGCTTGTCTCGGGAGATTTGACCTTCTTCGGATACGCCGATCGGGGTTGGATGCCATCATATTTGCCGCAGGACCTCATAGATCTTCGCGAGCTCAAGGCTCTTGACGGGTTTTCAGAGGGCATGCAACAACTCAAAACTCGAATTGGAATGGGCTACCAGGCGCGTTTCCTCGAGACGTTGTTGGGAGATTTACGACGTCATATCAAGAGCGTGCCATACCAGGACACTCTTCGTCGATGGGCATCTTCTTCCCTGCGGACGCGGGGTGACCGACCTCCTATGGCACTACCGGCTTACATGAAGACGGATGACAAGCTTCGGAAGACCCTTCTGGATACCTTGAACGGCTTGAGCAGGTCTGATCACACCTCTGTTGCGACCGCAGCCTTTAGAGATGCGATTACTCGTGAGATGAAGGTGTTGATTCGTCAGCATTTGCCGAGCTCAACAGATGACGATGCCGAGTCCACCATTTCCTCGTCTACCCGCATGAGTAGCAGAATGAGCCAGCAAGAAAAGTCCTCGGTCTTGGCACGAAACCTCCGCGCTCTGGAGCCGGAGGATGCTGAACAGCTCCTTATCAACATCTACACCGATGTAGGTGAGGCTCTTCGGCGCTTAAGTTCTCAAGTCAAGGTGCTCTTGGACGTTTCCAGCGGGAATATCTTGTCTCCAGGGATTCGGTCACCACCCAAGAGTCCCAACCCTTCAAGTCCCCATCCTTCCAGTCCAACACCTTCGACTCTTGATGGGTATCTCAACAAGCCTATGCCGGACCCGCCATTAGGAATCAGCCAGCTGCAAGAGGAGCTCATGCAAGCACTGGACATGTCAAGTCTGTTAGGCCAAGCAGTTGATGCAGCGCAGGCGCAGATTACGAAGATCTTAAAGGTCAGAGGCGAGCAATCGGTCCGCTTGCAGCTGCAGCGTTTCTTGAGATACTTCCTTATCAATCGTTTATTCGCGGATGAATGCGAAGCTGTCTCTGGCCGATCGGGCATGGCTCTCAAAGGAGTCGTAGATGGCCAGATTAAGTTGTTCGTAACCACCTTAGGACAACTAGAGGTTCAAAGTCTGCGTCAAGAAATGGACGCCGACAGATGGGAAGCAAAGGATTTTGCTGAAGGCGAGAACATCCTGCTTGGAAGAATACTCGAGGGCATGAGCAGCGACCCTGCTGCATGGTTAAAGAGCAGAGAGATTTGGGAGGACCTGAAGGCTACCGAAGCCGACACATTGACGGAAAAGACAAACGGCACGACCAAGACACCTCGAAATGCTGTCATCGACGAGGAAAGGTATGTCCTGGTCGAGTGTGTCATGACCGCTTTGCACGGCATCGACCGGTTCGAAAACCTCATTGCCGTAATACCAAGCGTTACAGGCGAGGTCGCCGTCGCGATGCTGGATTACCTTCGGATGTTCCAGTCTAGGGCCTGTCAGCTTATCCTCGGCGCTGGAGCAAAAGAAACGGCTGGCCTGAAGAGCATCACCACAAAGCACTTAGCGCTTGCCTCTCAAGCGCTGAACTTTATAATCGCACTGATACCTTACATGCGCGAATTCATCCGTCGGCACTCCCCCTCGGCTACATCCGCACTGGCCGATTTCGACAAGATGAAGCGTCTCTACCAAGACCAGCAGACCAACATCCACGACAAGCTCATGGAGATTATGAGCGGTCGTTTGGCTATGCACGTCAATGCCATGAAGAAGATAGATTTCGATGCTGCAAGCGACCAGCAGGTCAGCGCGCACATGGAAACATTAACCAAGGAAACCAACACGTTCCACCGCACGCTCAGCAGGCATTTGCCCGAGATTTCGGTTCGATCCATAATCAATCCCATCTTTGACAGCTACAGAGAACAATGGGGGAAGGCTTTCCGAGATGCCCAAATCAGGACGGGTGCAGGCAAGGCCAGGTACGTATAACTGATTGTCACCTCGCTGAAGAGACCGCTGACAATCATCGTTTCTAGGTTGATGCGGGATGCGGATCTCTTCGATTCGAAGCTCAACAAGATCGACGGCTTTGGCGGCATCGGCAAATACATTACCGACATTGTCAAAGAAAAGTCCGTCGAGGCAGGAGCCACCGCTGACTCTTCCAAGCCGAGGGAGACCAACGGCACCGGCTAGGCAAGCAGATAATTCTCGCAATACCCCTATTCACGTCCCAAAACTCCAATGCCACAGTAATAAACTCTGAGCACACGCATCGTACATGCTGTTTTCTAGATATTCTTATGTTCCATGGGTAGTCGAGCGCAAGCAGATGCATTGGCGATGGCGTTTGGTACAGCAGGGCCTACATTTTGACAGAAAGGCCGGAGTATTTTGGATACCACTACCAATTGACGGTCTTTTCCTTGCAGACATTGCCATGAAACTTTAACATTGTACATCTCCTTCTGCCACATCACGTGCACTAGCTGTTCCTTTATGTTAAAATTGTTTCTTTGTCTGCAAACTACAATGACATTGTTATCGCAAAGTCCTCCGACCATGGAAACGGTTAATAAATAACCCACCCGCAACTTCTGCTCGACAGATTCGGCAAACCACTCAGGATTAGTCCGACAATACAGAATAAGTAAGTCGACACTCCAGATTGCCCGGCTCTCGTCAAGAGCGGAACCTCACACATCTACTTATATATAAACACTCGATCCGCACGTCTCAAACACACTGGTCTGTTATTATATACACATATTTATACTACAACTTAACATTGTTCTAGAAACATGGCTCACGACCCCTCTATAATTAGAACCGGATGGACTCTGTCACCTTCGCATTCAATGGAACTCAATCTCAACACTACTACCGCCACAGCAATGCTTTCCAGGACCAACTTGGCTGGCGACTCCCTTGAGGGCCATCTCCGGCAGATGTTACCCTTTTATCGCTTACCTGTAGAGTGTCTTTCGCAGGCGGCACCCGGCTGGCCCCGCAACAGTAACCTCTCGACCCAGAAGGCGACAACTCCCGCAATCCATGTTGACGAGACGGACATTTTCGCACTGGAGTTCGGCGCGGTGATGCCCACACTAGAGAGTATGTCCCAGCAGAAGCAAGCCAAGGCTCCCGTCTTGCTGACAGACTGCATCAAGAAGCTTACACACACGACGGCGCGCGTCAGCGATGGAGACCTAGAGCTCGACCTCAGCGACTCGTCAATAAACAACGCCTTCGGCTCCAGGCACTGCGAATGCAAGCCGTGCAGGGAGAAGCATGAGTTTTCGACTACCGTCGCCATCGGCATCTACAAGCAGCGCCAGGTTGCTCGCCAGTTCGAGTTGATGAGCCCAGAGCCTAGCGCTATCACTGCATGCTACGGACAGCTGGGAGAGGACGCCGGCGCGCATGAGGCTGACGAAGAGGCCGAGCAGGCAGACGAAGATGCCAACATCCTGCCTGTCGCCGCCACCTACAAGCCGCAGGCTGCGCCTGAGCACTCGCTCTCAGCCTTGCCGGCGAAGTTCCCACTCCTGCCTTCGCCGTCCGTCCGCCCTGCCCCAGCGCCTCTCCCAAAGGCCCCCATCTACAGTCCGATCCACATCCCTCGTCTCGACGGCACCGAGGTCCTTCACTTCGACTCTATCGTTCTTCGCGAATGCTTTAGCCCGAGTGAGCGACCTCCCCCCGCAGCCCCCGCGGCCGAGAACTCGTTCCCTCTCTCGAACCCGTTCTCTGACCCCGACTACAGCTGCGGCGATCCCACAACTGCTACTGTTGCGACAACCTTCGCGTTCGAGAAGCGCACTCCCGCTGCCGCTGCTACTGACGCTGTCTCGGCTCTCACGACTGGCTTGCGCATGCAACAGTATGGCGCTGTCACTGTCGCTGTCGCGGACACTGAAATCCTCGCGCCCCGCCCTATGCGCCTCCCAATTGGCGTCACCGCGGATAGAGAGTACGTCCCGCTGGCGCCTGTGAGCAGGTTTTCGCCCTGGAGCGATGACGAGTCTGACTACGATGAGGATGAAGAGAACGAAGAGGTTGAAGCCGAAGAGGAAGAGGAAGACGTGCCGGTCCCCATGATCGTCGAGATTGCAGACGACATCCCCACCCAGCTTCCGCAACGCGGAGGCGCTGTTATTGTATTGTCTCCTCGCACGCCCGCCGTCCCCGCCCCCGCTGTGCCCGGCCTTCTCTGCCGCGCCGCTCGCGCCGCTATCACTGTTCTCGGCCGCGTAGCCCGCGCCATCGCGAACGGCTTGGAGTACCTGGGATCGTGGGTTCTTGGCCCCGCCGAGTACAACCACGACTACTACGACTACGACTCCGTCTCTGACTACGACGAGTTCTCGGACTCCTCGTCCGTCTACTTCGCCGATGACGAGTGCAGCCCCCTGCTGCTCCCGCCGCAGGGACGCGTCCGCGCGTACCAGGCCTGCGATGGCGGTGCTGGTGCCGAGAGTTGTGTTTTCTGGGACTATGACGCTTTTGGCAGCTTTGATTCCAAGTGCGAGGTTTGTGCTGCGCTTGTGCACAGGACTTTGAGGCAGCGTGCGCGGATTGGTGTCTAGGGCGCGGGCTTGGGGTGTTTTTGTAGGTGTTTGGTTTAGATAAGAATGGGTATACGGTTGGGGTTTTACTCGGTTTTTTGCGAGGGCTTGTTTGGTGTTGCCGGATTTTTGCCTGGGGTTGGGTTTTGGTGTTTGGGATAGACATGGGTACGGATGGCTAGTACATGCGGTGTGTCTAGTACGATAGTGGCGCGGTGAAAACACAGCGTCTGAAACATGAGAATTTTTATTGACTTTGATTAATTGCGCTACTTGCTCTAATACCGACCTATACTGCAGTGAAATTTCGGGGATCACGGCGACTCTGCGTCATCGGCTCTCAGTGAGTGAGTAGGAACTGATAGCTTCTTGCCTCCGCGACACTGAAATATTGTCACTGCCTCACCTCGAATCTCGCCTTCAAACCCTTTTGCCCGTATCTTCTAGATTCTATAAATTCGACTACCACTTTGTATTGCACAAGCCATCCCCACCTCAAGTCCCAAACAGATCGCCATGTCTTTCCCGAAAAAGCCCCACCACCGCCCTCCACTCCCACACCAGCGCATGTCGAATAGGTAGTACACTTGGTGGCAAGATTGAGGGTTTTTTATTGTTCGTTTAATGCTCGTGGGACAAAGGGAAGTAGGAGTATTGTTTGGTATAAAGAACAAAGAAAACTTGGTCTCATCTTCGAGTATTTCTTCCTAGCAAATGTCACATAGGGTGAAGCAAACAACCGAACAGGCACCTAGAAAACTGTAAAGTGGTCAATGAAGTAATTTGGCTAGTACAGCGGTTCGAATTCTTATACTCAACCTTGTGCGTCCTTCTACTGTCACTTAGAGTGAGACGAGCAAGATTAGCTCCAATCTGATTGGCCGATATCCCAAAGGGGAAACACGTTAGTCCGGTAGCCCTTATACTGCGGCCTTAAATATGCACCCACCCCCTAACCTTCTCTCCACCCACCCACTCTCACCCATCCCTCCACCCTCCACCCTCGCCTTTGCACCAGCTCCTCTCCATGCCTTCTCAGAGGAAGCCCACTACCGCTCAGGCGGTCCGGAAGCACAAGGGTTCCTCTAAGGAGAAGATTCGCAAGAAGTCCTCTGGACACCAGAAGGTGAAATCTCATCAGCACCCATATATTTTACAAAGAAACAACTTGACTAATTTGAAGATGGGCACTATCAAGTCCAAACACAAAGCCCAGAAGCCCTTCCCCTTCTTCAAGTTGGCTGCGGAGCTCAGAAATGAGATCTACCATCTTGCGCTCACCACCGACGAACTTAACTTCGAGGGCCACACAGACAAGAAAACCAAAGTCCAGTCGGTTCAGCTCGGCCTGTGGAGATATAAGAGCTTTAAGCTTCTGAGTGTCAACCTCGTTGCCACCTGTAAGACAGCTTACCACGAGGCCGCTCCCCTTCTGTACAGCAAAAACAGATTCATCTTCGACACGTCACAGACGCTTCTCATGTTCTTGATGCGCATCCGTGACCACCACCCTCACATCATGCCATGGATCGAGTACCTGGGTATCCGCACCGTCAGTCAGAGTGCAGCTACGCAATCCTACAGACACGCAGTCTTCATGGCTCTTGTCGGCTTCAGCAACCTCAAGTGCGTGCAATTCAACATCAAGCATATCGAAAGCCACGGCCTCAGAAAGTTCTTCAGGGACAGTCACACTTGGATAACCTACCTTTCAGAGTGCAAGGGTAGCGTTCGTGCCGGAATTGAGGTCATATCTGTTTATCCTCCCTGGACCTGGACGTTCGTGTGGGGGGCGCCGACTGAGAAGCAAAAGCAGCTTGAAGCTGACAAGAAGGAAGTGGATGATACGGTTCTGCACGCTAAGTTGGAGAAGTCCTTCGTTAAGGCACTCAAATAGTCCAGCACCTCTGACGACATGATGATTACGACTTTACGATTACGACTGGGCTCCTACAAGCACGACTTTACGACTACAACCGGACTAGCTTACATTCACGGCTTTACGATCACGACTTGACTAGCCTATACACATAGAGATAGGTCTCTGGAAATGTGAAGCAAATTTCCACTTTCCAACCCAATGCTTGCGCTTGCATGAACAGTGAATTGATTTGTCCACAAACTGTCTCCGTACTCTCCTCAACTTACGCATGCCAGTCCTGCCCAAGACACTACTACGTTTGACGACACATGCCACGATATGCTCTCGTCCATACTGGTGATAGGCTAGCAATGCCAGCTATTAGCTACGTGTATGAGCTAACACAAAAGACCTCAACGCCCTCAGCATTCGGGAGCTGAACTGACAGCTCCGGGAACAATTTAGTTTGATTGCTGCATGACTCACCATATCATCATTAAAACTACGGCAAGACAACTCCCACAAGCCCTATAAAGCCATAGGTCCAGCATAAGTCCAACATAAAACTCGACCTCATAGGTATAGTCCTTCTCGGAACTACCATAAGAGTAGTAGAAAGGCCTTGGATAATTTATCCACCCTCAAGAAAATACCATCATACCCATCAATTTTATTTTACTTTCGTACCTCTATAGGATACCCTAATAATTCATATATCCCTACCTCGGTATAGTTATAGGTATTATTACACCTAGTATATTTTAAATTCTATATAGCTATCTAGCGATTAGTAGCCGTTGCATAGTAGTTAATTATAACTACCTAAGCAGTGTTCCGTAGGTATGGTAGATTTTGTTTGACATACTTTAAGAGTAGGCAAAATATCTAGAAAGTGTGAGCGAATTATCCCGGGCCCAGAGGCAACGTTTTGAATGAAGACGAGTGGCCTTCACCATCACCACCAGAACATGTTCTCAACACCAAGGCAGGTTGATACCATATATTCACGCCCCGGACACTCGCATCCGCTTCACCAGGGCCTCCCACCATGCACTCGCCACTATCACCACCGACCCAACCACGCTACTACTAGATGAAGAAAGATGATGTACACCGCCCGCCGACCCACCGTCCTACGAGACAAGCCATTAAGAAATAAAAGCAAAGGAAATACCCTTCCCTAAGCCCATCACGAAACATTCATCCAAGCCCGCCAAGAAGCAGCAGAACGAGTAAGAAAAAGGCCCCGTCCCAGCTCAGCCAGCCAGAAACAAAAGCCCAATTTGCCGATAGCCAAACAAACCCCGCGCTCCCTGCCAGCCCGAGCCTGCCCACCACCTACATAGGTACCTAGACGCCTAAGCATATGCTCCCGATAACACTAGCGCCCATGCTAACCGACATAACGTACGAACCCCCAGAAGACGCGCTCGCCCTATACCCTAAGTGCTACAACAAACCAAACCAAAACAAAACAAACAACCAGATAAACAACTGTAAGTGATGATTCGATGATGCTTTGCCAACGTGATATGATGCTGATGCGTGTATGCGTGTGCCTCTGAGAGAGATGACACACCCAGAGAGCCAGAGAGACAGAGAGGAAACCCATCCGAGATATATGACGAAAAAAGAGGAAAAAAAGAGAAAAACAACGAGACTCGTGCACGGTCGTCCCATCGGCATGTCTGCAGTCTGCAGCATGCCTGCCTTGCCAAAGAAATTAAGAGTGATGAAACCGGAAAAGGAGGAAAAGAAGAGAAAAAGAACCCATGACCGGACGTGCGTGCGTGCCTTCGTCCTACCATGCCATGCAATGCATGCTTGTTTGCAGCTTCCTTTGATGCAAGCCCGCCAACCAACCAATCACCAAAACCAACCAGCTTTTTTTTTTTGTCTTGCCTTGCCGCTCTACACAAGAAAATCCGAAAAACCGAAAATGTGTGATCCGCGCTCACAAACACGCGCAGCAGCAGCCTTTTACTCACCCATTCACCCACTCACTCACCCTTTCAGTCACTCCTTCATCAACTGACCACTTCACACACACTCCCACTCCGCAAAAACGCACCATCTCGCACTCCGATCCGCCAGCACCAACCCGCGCCACGTGCCCCTCTCACTGCACTTGATGATCGTCTCCCAGACGGATCCATCGCCGCCCTCACGGCCCTCCTCCGCGCAAGCACTAGTGGTCTCCGTCTTGCGCATCAGCCGAATGATCTTTCCGCTCGGACTCTGAATCGCCAGCTTCGCGGGCTTGACGCTTAAGTTTCCAACACCAGCAACCCCCGCCTTCGCCAGCATCTCACCCGACGATCCAGACGAGTTTGATGGGTTCGAATACGAGGATCCTGTTGCGGAGGCTGAGGCCGAGATCATGGACATGGCACTTGCGGGGCGAGCGAAGGGTGCAGGGGATACGCGCCCGGAGGAGACGCCGTATGCGCTGCTGAGGCTTGTGCTCGCGGCGTGGTAGGAGTGGCCTGGTGTGTGCAACAGCGAGGATGGGTGCTGCCGGATCGCGAAGACGAACGTGTTGTTGATGGCCAGGCGCGCGCATTGCGGCTGTGCGACGTAGAGGTCGTGTCGCTGTGCGTGCGGCGTGGGGTGCAGGCGCAGAAAATCGTAGGGGGGGTTTTGGCCCGAGTGACAGATCGGCAAGGCGAAAGCGAGCGGGTGCGGGTTGGACTTGATTGTATGCTGGAGTGCGTTGTTAGCTTTTGTGGTAATAAATCTCGGTCACGGGGAGTTCTTACCATCAGTCCTTTCCTGCCCGCATACACCTTGAGTACCGCTTCGCCCTCGTCGCCCGGCAGCACCGCCTTCACCGTGTACCTCTTACGCCCATTTAGCCACTCCGGCTGACAGAGCGCCTTCTTCGTCTGCACATCGCCCGTCTCGAAAAAGTCGCCATCATCATCGCGGGCAAAGATGCTTGCCTCCACCTCTGCCACCGCCTCTACGTCCTCTGGCACGAAGAAGTGGATGTGCGCCATCTCCAGGTTCTCCAGGTTCAGCAGGCTCGTATCGAAGTCGACAAGCTCAATCTTGTTCCGGAAGTAAGGTGCACAAGCACAGGGCAGGGCTATGAGTACCTCATGCGGGATGGATGGCACAATGTGTTGTTGCTCGGGCAGCAGTGCGATGTGGGTATAGCACATTTCCATCGGACGGACAAGGAACAGCCCGCTTTCGGCTACCTGGCTGCCGGCATTGCTGTAATGGGAACGGCGGGGGTGCGTCGGCGAAGCCAGAGAGCAGTCCATCATGCGCCACTCGCCATCGACAATGACGGCGTTCCAGTAGTGGTTCGGGTGAGCGATCTGCTCGAGTGAAAGCATCTCGCCGGGAGCCTTGAGGTAGCCACGCACAACATCGGCGTGCAGACCGACGGCAGCGCACATCTCCATGACGAGGACAGCAACTTCTTCAGCTGTGCCGCGTTTGGTATGAATGGCGCGCCGCGTGTCAATTTCCCCTTCAAAGTCTTCCTCCCAGCAGATGCGCTCCGAGACCCACGTGAAAATGGCGCGCAGTCTCTGGACATCGCTCCGGTAGGGCCGACAAACGTAGCCTTGGGCCAAGCTTGAAGGGATAACGGTACCAGGCAGGCCTTGGATGAAGCGCGTGTTCTTGTCGACTAGCGCTAGGGTGGAACCGGAAGTGAAGTCGGCAGGGTCTTCCACTGGCAGGCCATCGAGCCCTTCGTCGCCTTCCACAGACTCCCGGAGAACCTCAATGGGGTTGATCACCGCAATGTCCATCATCTCGCACCGTTCAGCCCGCTCGATGCGCTCGTTCTTGCTGAGGCTGTTGGACCGGTTGACATCTCGCCGCACTTGCACCCAATCCACGGAGGAGGTGCTAGAGCTAGCGACGAGCGCAGTCTCTCTCGCGGAGATATCGTTGACTACCGGCCCTCCTGAAATAGCCTTGACACCTTCTGGGAGGATCTTGCTCGCCCTCGACGCTGGCCTGCTTGGACTGGAAGAGATGGTGTTCCTCGCGCTCGCCGCACCCGTCTTGGCAGACTCGATCATCTTCTTGAAGAAACCATTTTTCTTGGGCTTGGGCGAGGAAAGGCCACCGAGAAGGCCACCGTCGTCCAGCGTGTTTCCGGACAAGTTGGTGCTGGAAGTGTTCTTTTGCGCTCCAGAAGCATGGCTCGAATGGTAGGTGATACCGGTAAAATCGCTCTCAGGCCTGCTCTCATTCGATTCCGTCCTGATTGTTGCCGGGCGCGCTGTCTCCACCACACTCTTGGACCGTTCCCGATAGCCGCTGCCGCCAATGCCCCATTTCCGCCTGGCAAAGCTCCCTGCACTGGTTGCGCTGAAGGCTCCCGCAGAAGCGCCGCTCATGAGGGTGTGGTTAGTACTGCTGCTCGCTTCGGTGCTGTTCGTCTTCGTGGTGAAAGTGCGACCAAGCCCTTCTCTGGCAACCTCGTACGCTGATTTACGGTGTCTCAGGGTGGGCTTTCTGCCAACATCGGGTTCGCGATTGCCAAAAGAGCTCTTGGGTCGTGAAACGTAGGTATTCGCGTGAACTGGACTTTGCGATCTCCTAGTATCTTCATACATGGTTATTGGCCTCCGCGCGCCAACCGAAGACTGCGCCCGCGACCGCCACTCCGTACTTTTCGGCGGTGGCGCTGGTGGCGGACCATCCTCATCTGCTGGCATAAACAGTTCGTCTTGCGGCCTCGGACTAGGTGCCATCCTCCGCAGCCGATCCTCCATGCGTGAAACGTAACTACCTGCCTGCGGCATCCCATCCGGCTGAGGCGCGTAAGATTGACGGCGCTCTCGCAGTGCACGCAGAGCACTCTCGGGGTCCATCTCTACTTCCTCATGATTAAGGCCTATTGACGTTTGAGCTCGGGATTTCCTTGGGTTGTTGTAAATTTGAGTGAAAGCTTCAGGAGCCCACACGCCTGGTGAAGGCGCTCTTGCCGCCGGTGAGGGGCTGCGATCCCTGGGTCCGCCCATTCCTTGGAGTGAGGACATTACATCATTCATTGCGTTCGTCAAAGGTGAAGGTGTGAGATTATGACCTTCTCTACGCGCAGGAGAAGGCGGTTCGGGTGTGTGGTATCCATCACGGTACGGGTCACCAAGATAAGGAGATGGGGACGGCGTCCTGCCCCGGTTGTATGGGACGCGATGTGCAGGAGGCGGAGGTGGAGGTGGTGATGCTCCCCCTTCATCAAACGGCTCGTCGAACGGTGCTGGTGACGGTCCACGCGACGATGGTTCAAATTGTGCCGAATCCCGGTAACCGTCATAGTGCCCTGGAACTGGAGAGGCTGCAGGAGAATACGCGATATACCGTTGTTGAGGCGGCCCGGGAGAAGGCGGCGGGGCTGGGGATGCACCCCGAGGCATTCCATACTGGCCATACTGGCCATATTGTCCATACTGCATAGGAGGAGCTGGTGAAGCCCCTCGTGGTACACCATAGTGCATAGGGGACGGGGGGACCGGAGAAGCTCCTCGAGGTGGACCATACTGCATAGGGGCCGGAGACACTGCGCGATATGACGGGTCGTACTGTGGCATCGGGGCGGGAGAAATGGCACGAGGAACCTGGCCATATTGGGGCATAGGAGCCGGGGATACTCCGCGAGGTGGTGCTGGCGATATGGCGCGCGACGGCGGGCGGTAATCGGCAGGCGGCGGCGCAGGGGAAACGGCGCGAAAGTGCGTGAGTTCGCCTCGTGGCGGCAGAGGAGACGTCGCACGAGTCCTCCGCTGTCCGGATCCTGTCCGCGAGGGAGTGTTCATACGGGCCAGGCGTTCGGTCGAGCTAAAGGGCGAATTGTTGCCGCTACCGCTGCCAGTCGGCGCTTGCGCATGCTTCATCGACGAGTAGGGTTTGTGCTTGGTGGTGCCGGTGGTGTTTACAGTTCCCGTGCTGCCAGACTTTAAGCGCTCCCTCGCAGCGGCGGCGGGATTCGGAGCGCCAGCATTGTAGTATGCTTGAAAGGGCTTCCGGAAGGTGCTTTTGGTCTTTTGGGGGACGGGCTTCGCAGGCTCCTTTGAGATGGAGCCACCGCCGTTGGTGACCATGGGCGAGACATTGCGATTGGCGCCGGGCCACTGACTCTCGTCGAGGAGCTGGACGAAGTTGGAGGGGAACAGGCCGACGGCACGTCTATCCCTCTTCAGCCGGCCCATCCACCACGCGCCGTCGCCAGCGTTCAGGCATTCGATCAGGTCGCCTTCGATGAAGCCGAGGTCGCGTTTGGTCTGTGGAGAAGAAGGCTCAGCTTAGCAACGAAACGAAGGCGGGCGGTGGGTTACCTCTCCGCCCCATGAGTAGACGGCCTTGCACCAGCAAGGAAACTTTGTGGGTAGAGCAGGCGCGACGGGCATGGTAGGCGCGTATGGGGGGAGCAAGTCACAGCGGAATCGCCATTCGTCGGCGGGGTATATGCAAGAGACGGAAGGCGTGTGGAGGCCGTCCACCCTGCGACGGAGCAAGAGCCAAAGTTGGGCCGCGATGAAGCTCCAGCTTTCCCAGACGTTGTTGTTTACCTTGGTAACCGGTGACGGTGGCTGGGCGGTGAGAAGCGAGCCAACCGTCGTCTTTTGCCCGCCCGGCCCGATCAAGGGATCAGCCTTACCGTACGATCGCGCCTTCTGAGACAAGACAGCTGTTGCACCGCGACAAACCCTCCTCCTTGCCTCCACAACCTTCCCTAAACACCGCTTCCACAAAAACTTCCCCATCCGTCCCGTCCCCCCTCGCGGTAAGGAGTAACTACCAATCCCTCCTGCACCTCGACTTCCTCCCTCCGCACGGACCGCACTTGATCCACGTCAGCCGGGAAATAATATCGCGGAGCCTGGCGCCGGTCAATAGGCCCGGCCCTGTTCGCCTTGCAATTCAACGCCTTGGCTTGGGACGACTCCCACAGAAGACCGCCCGCTGCCCCCCCTTTTCCACCCCCCAAAAGCGCCCCCGTCTGTCGGCGCCCCCTTCTCTCGGCTCTCCTCCGTTGTGGGCGTGCCCAGCGTCCTTTCACTGTCTACTGATCTCCTCCCCCAACCTTAATCCTATGTTTGGTCTATCCTGAGCCCGCACGGCGCAGCTGGAGCACTAGCCCGCCTGGGCTATTATAGCTAGCCGCTCCAGCGCCGCCTTCGTATATGAGCTGGCATCAACCCTCTCCGCATCCTTGGGATCGTAAGACTTCCGCATTGCGCGGCTCCCGTGAGATTGCCTGCGAGAATAAGCCAAGAGCAGACGGTGGTTTCGGACGAGCATGCAGCACGGTCGTGATCGCCGTCGATATACACTCTTCCCGCTATTCGTGGCCGTTCGTGTTCGCTTTCTACCCGCTCACGCTAGTCGCCGGACTTAAGCATTGCCGTCACAAGAAGCACAATCCAGCTGAAACATGGTCTTGAGATATGAATTGACAGTAATGAGAGTTTGTTCGGCCGTGACAGCGCAATTCGCTCATCTGCACAACTTCCACCCAATCTCAGTCTCGTCAATAGCCGCAGCATTGTCTACAGCATCCTGACAAATCAGTCTTTCGACATTCTATCTACTGCGCCTGTGGCGTACCGTTCTGAGCGGCCCCATTCTGAGCACCGCCCCTTCCTCTCGCGCCACGTCCACGGAATCCTCCACGTCCTCTGCCCCTACCACGGCCACCAAATGCGTTTGCATCCAGAACCGCCGGCGGTGGCACGTTGTTGTAGTTCTGCGGACGGAAGTTCGGGTTGTTCTTGACAATGCCATCGGCCGGATCGCTGTTGTCGATGACGGTGAAACCACCACGGTTCTGGTTAGGGTTCTGTGCTCTAAGAGGGTTCTGGACGCCGCCACGGCCTCCACGCGGTACAAAATTACCGTTGGAACCGCCGCGGCCGCGAGGACCAGTAGGAGGCCCGTTGCGGATGGGCAGGTTCTGTTGCTGGCCTTGTTGGTAGCCGTTCAACTCGCGAGGCGCAGGACTACCGCCGCGGCCGCGGCCGCGGAAGCCATTGCCCCGACCGCCAGCCAAGGCGCCTCTGAAGGAACCGCTCAGTGGCGGAGGTGCACCCGCAGGGACGAGCTGTTCGTCGCCGGCCATGCCGTAACCGCGGTTCTGAACCGTGAGCGGTTGGGCAATGGACTGCGGGCGCTTAGCTGCGGCGGCTGCAGAGAGGAAAACGCATTGGCGGTTAGTGAGGTTAAGAACCGATGTGAAGGGAACTGTCGAGCCACGGAATGGCGTGCAACGTTCGCCGAGGGAGGTGCCGCTCATAAAAGTAGTGTCGAAGACGACGTCCAGAAGAGTTGTCCTGGAAGTGCGCGTCATGCCCACTACTGTGCCACGCTGGCCGATAGGAACACGGCCAGAGTCTTGCACGTACACGACCCGATCGCCAAGGGAGAAGCGCTGGTTGCCGATGGTCTGCTCCGCATCCGAAGGCTTAAGCAGGGCGGTCCGCGGGATGCCCTTGATCTTCTTGCCAACAGGCGGAGGCAGATTTTGCAGGTTTTGATCGGCTGTCTGCTCAATTTCCTTGACCACGTCCGAATCAAGCTGCTCAGCTTCCAAAGGCACCTTCTCGAAGTTCTTGGTCTCGACCGACTTCAGCCATGCACCAATTTCCTTCATCTTTTGTTTGGCGATCTCCGCAGGGTAGAAGTCGGTATCTTCGTAGATGTCACCCTTTGGCTTCATCTGCATAACAGCAAAGAATTCAGGGAAGTTCTGCATGTAATTCGCAATCAAGTTGATGGCCTTCGGACTGTATTCCCAGCCACTTCCGGCCTTGCGAGAGTAGCCGAGGACTTTGAGCTTCTTCGCCTCAAATTTCAGGTTGAGACCTAAGTTAAGACGAAGCCCACTCGAGTTGACTGAAAGCGAAGAAGTAACCCTGCTCAGGACAAGAGGGTTGATTTGAAGCATCTTAGCCACAGCGTACGACGGACGATACTGCTGCTGAGCTTCGGCTCTCTGGACAATGGACTTGCCAAACTCTTGTTCATGTCCATTGAGAGTGAGTACCCAACACTCTGCTCTCTCACCGGTGTGAGCCAGCACCTCGAGGGGACGACCGTAAGCGTAGTCGCCTAGGAAGAAGGCGCGGGAACCGACAGGGAACTCTTCCGCCATGGGAACTGCCTCTTTCTCGATGAAACGCTGGTCTTCGCTGATAACCTCGTCGACGATCGTTTGCGCTGCGTAATCCGTCTCCATGCCTAGAATATGGCCATAGTCCTTGACGGTGGCGCCTTGTTCAGTCTTTCTGAGACCTTTGAGCATGTCGACGTGCACCATCGTTTCGACATCGCCGATGACCATGCCAAGACGCTTGCTGTAGACGCCTTCAATGCGGTCGGCCTTCTTCTTCCAGTCGGAGATACCCTTATGATCATGAGGAACCGAAATGACTTGTCCATCTTGCTCGACGTAGTCGAAAAGTTCATCTGACACCTTGATGACCTTGGCTTCCTGAAGGAAGGGGTAACCCACGTGGACAGCTTTGCCAAGCTTCTTCTGGGCATCAGAAGCTTTCGAGCGCACATCGGTTTCGGTCAAGGTTACAACCATGCTCTCGTTTCTGCTCTCTTGCTGAAAGACACTGACACCATGGAAACCGAGTTGGCCATGGAACGGAAGAACCTTCAGACTAGGGAAGCCGGCCAGAGCCGCGATACCCATTTTCACACCGTCCACAAGGCCGACGTAGACTTCGAGACCGTCCATGGTAGGCAACTCGAAGATATTCTCCACGCAGCGACAATGAGGCAGGTCGGGGAAAATGCCTGGCAGTGAAGATGGGTAGACGTAATCCAGCTCAGGCTGATAGGCAAACTTCAATGAGGCGCCGAACAGGTTGCGGGCCTTCTCTTGCTCGCTCAAGTTATTCTCTACTGTTTCCATGGCAGGGAGCAATCTGCTTTCGTCAATGAAAGGGATCTTGACAACAGCTTCCCACTCCATCTTCTTTCCGTTCATATCAAGCTCGAAATCGCGGGGATAAAAGTCGATGATGGGAGAGTTGGGGTTGGTCATTAGATCGTGGTACGCAGTCGGCACGATCTGCTTGCTTCGATCCGGAAGGACACCCATCAACTGTTGGTAGGGACGGAAAGGCTGGCCAAGCTTGAAATTCATGTCGGCCTTCAATCCCTTCTTGACGTCTATAATAACGATTAGCAGCTGAAACCAGAGCACAACATATCGACTTACCTGAAATCATCGGCGCGTAATGATAAGCGTAGAACCACGGCCAAGAGGCCACTCCACGGTAGTAGTAGTATAGGACCCATTGCAGACCTTGCACATAATTTTCCGTCAACTTTCTCAGCTCCTCTTCATTTTCCAGGCCCCACCCGAGCTTTGACTTGTAATGCTCGTTCTTCCAGGCCGTGAACTTCTCCTCGTATTTCTTCTCCATCTCAGCCTGGGCTTCGCCCGGCGAAATGTCCACAATTTTGGCGTTTTCATATCGTTTAAGGACACGAAGAAGCGCATTCTGCGCTTCGTCATCCTCCTCATCTTCATCATCAGATTCAGACCTGAGACTCGGAGGGAAAGACAACTGGAGGTGCCTGTCATCCTGCTCATCTTCAACAGTCTTCCATTGAAGGTGGAGACTGTCCGCCAGCTCTTCGACGAACTTTCGGTCGCCGGCTGGCAAAGTAGAAGGCAGATCGAGAGGCGCATTGTCGGCCGGTCGGTTGTTGACATAAGTCTTGATCGTCTTGTAGATCTCCTTCTGCTGGGACGTGATTGTGAGCTGTCCACGCCTCTTGTGCGAAGTCCGTTCCATGACGTCTTCGCGTCCCGTCTGCTTTCCTTTGAACCAGCTTGCATCCTGGTTCTCTGACTCGAAGAAACGGTACTCGACATGCGAAAGTTCATCCAAAAGCAACGCCAATCGTTCAAGATTGATCACGCCTCCCTCGTTGATGTAGCCCTGCGCCTTGGGCAACACCGCCTTGTAAACATTGAACATAAGCGAAAGTGCACCTTCGTTGATATGTAAATGCGGCAGATTAGGAAGGAAATCGTTTCCAACGAAGAAAGCCATTAGGATGAAGTCGTCAATTACGCGTTCCATGTCGAAAGGAAATGACAAAGCTCCAGGCTGCTCGAGTTCCTGGAATTCCAGCTCCAGGTACTCACGAACCATGCAAAGGTGCATCAAGTAGAAGTTTTGGTGCTCCAGCTCCTTAGACTTCTTCTGGTTCTGGCGCCCAAACGTAACTTCCTCACGCAACAAGCAGAAGTGAGGATCGTGACTGAGGAGACCCAACATGATAAGGTCGGCATCCAGGCCGTACAGACAGTGACGGACGTTAGGGTCGTAGCCGGGCTGAGACTTGGCCTGGCGAATATATTCCATGATTTTGTGTTCTCCCTCACCGGGGACTTCGTGGCCGGACAGGACGATCTCAACGCCTTGCCAATCAACATCTTCCGAGACCTTCTTGTTGATGAAATACTTGAGATGTTGGGTGAGCCTGGCCATGAACTCGGTACCAGGCGTGATACAGTTGCTGTCAAAAGGTGGCTCCTTGGGCATCTCGAGGCCCTCCTTGATCGCCTTCTCCCTGGCATTCTCCGCGTCTAGTGCAGTCCTAAAACGACGAGCACGCTGTTGGTTCATCTTTGCGCGCGGCGCGACACCATCAATGGCCATGAAGAACAGCTGCTTGGGCTTGATCTTCCCGAAAAGATGCTCGATGTAGTTGAAAATGGCAATGAACATCTTGTCCTCGCTCATGCGATGCGTAGCGGAATCGGAATCATTGTGAGTGCAGTTGTGGATAATGCCGTTCATGTCGAGCTAGATGCGCATGTCAGCAGGGCGGGTGGTCGCAGCACGGTGGCGGGGACGTACATAGAGGCAATCGAACTCGGGTATCCGGTTCTCAGCAATAAGCTGCGAAATGGCCGGATACCGCTCCGACATCCATCTGAAGAACTTGGGGACACCCATGATGCTGTGACCGCGGTGTGGCGTTCAAAGAAATGCAGATGAAGCTGACGTAGCTGGTAGAGCTAGGCGATGGCAAACAATGGCCGGACGGACTGGACTGAGAGAGTGTGCTCTGCCAAGCACAAGGATGGCAGAAGGTGCAAAGGCGGGAGGGAGAGAGAAAACGGGGGTATCGTTATGCGCGACACGGAGTCTTCGAAGAGAGGAAGTCGGTGGTGAACGGCGATCGTCCACATCATATCGGCGGCGACGGGTTGCCGCGCTTCACCGCCTTGGCTAGCTTTACGCGTGCTCGCGTTCCCAGATTCACGGCGTGCTTGCCTTTACTACTACACTGCAAACAACTCCCCGCCACCATGGACGAGACTATGAGCGGTAAGTGCCTGAGCCTGCCTGGGATCCATGCGAATCCATTCGCATCTTCACATATCCTTTTCTTCTCTGCTCCACAGCTCCCCGCAATCATCCACTCCCGGCCGGCCCTTGCTCTGCCTCTGGCGCGCCATCACCGCATACGACATTTCTCGAGTCCGTCACCGGAGCTGCTTCGAGTGCCCGGTCCTAGCTCGCACCTTGGGTCAAGACCTTCACCTTTTGCGCTCCAGTACAAGCTATATCGCTTGTCGCGCCAACAAACAATCAGCCGAGCCAATTGACCCCGGGAGCGCCTGCGCGCTCTTACAGAGAGATCGGAGGATTTCTCGAGTGCTTGCTGACGTTATTTGTCTTGACAGATGCGGTCGATCCCCGCCGCGAGGCCGAAGAGGAGCAGGTCGAGCAGAAGATTACCAATGAAGAGTACAAAATCTGGAAGAAGAACTCCGTCTGGCTTTACGATGTTCTCTATTCGTAAGACATCATTTTCCTGATTTTTCAGCAATTTGCTGACGGGTATCCAGTCGTGCTCTGGAGTGGCCTACTTTGACGACGCAGTGGTTACCGGACAAAAGAGAGTAAGCGCTTATTGATGCCTACTGGCAACGCTCATACTGATGTTTCGCAGGGTTCCTGGCACCGACTTGGTTCAACATCGCGTTCTTTTCGGCACCCATACCTCCGATCAAGCTCAGAACTATCTACAGATTGCTAGCATTGAGATCCCGGCGCTCAAGTCCCCCGACCCAGCCGAATACGATGAGCAGCGTGGAGAGATTGGCGGCCATGGTGCTGCGAAGAAGCCTTTTATGTTCAACGTCATCCAGAAAATTAACCACCCTGGCGAGATCAACAAGGCCAGGTACATGCCGCAGAACGAGAACATGATTGCCACAATGTGCACGGACGGAAGGGTTCTGGTCTTCGACAGGACGAAGCACACGTCCCAGCCTGACCCCAACGGCACCATCAAGCCGGACATGGAGCTGAAGGGTCACAGTGAGGAGGGGTTCGGTCTGAGCTGGAGTCCTCACTACGAGGGCCAGCTCGCGACCGGCAGTGAGGACAAAACAGTGCGCATTTGGTACGTCCGGACCATAAACTAAGGCATGGCATGGCATGAAAGCTGACCCTTGCAGGGATACCAAAGCTGGCTACTCCAAGGCAAACCCCACGATCACTGCTTCTCGCATTTACCGTCATCACAATTCCACTGTCAATGACGTCCAGCACCACCCTATTCACCCCTCGTGGATTGGCACTGTTTCCGACGATTTGACGCTGCAGATTCTTGACACGCGCCAGGAAACGAACAAGAAAGCCCTCTTCCAGCAGGAGGCCCACACCGACGCGGTCAATTGCCTTGCTTTCCACCCCGCCTGGGAGTCCATCGTCGTCACTGGTTCTGCTGACAAGTCGATCGCCATGTGGGATCTGCGCTGCCTCGATAAGAAGATACACAGCTTTGAAGGCCACCAGCAAGCTGTTCTGAACCTTGAGTGGCACCCTACTGACCACTCAATCCTTGCTAGCTCCAGCTATGACAGGCGCATTCTCATGTGGGACTGCAGCAGGATTGGAGAGGAACAGACTGAAGAAGAGGCCGAAGACGGTCCACCAGAGCTGTAAGTCATCAGTTATCCTTTCTGTATAACTCGTTTAGGCTGATCGCTCCATTTCCCGTCGTAGGCTCTTCATGCACGGTGGCTTCACCAACAGTATCTGCGACTTCAGCTGGAACAAGACCGACCCCTGGGTCATGCTCGCTGCGGCGGAAGACAACCAGCTGCAGGTCTTCCGACCGGCACGCTCCATCGTTCAAGCGCCAAAGAAGAAGGTACTGAACCGGGAAATCTCCGAATAATTTCTTCTTCCATCACCAGCACCAGCACTTTCCACCAACAAGCAAACAACCAACCAAAACTCAATCAAACTTCAAACCGTTCAACCAAATCAACAAACATAATTATCCACTGCACCACCTTCTTCAACAGCAAAGCACCACCACCACTACCACCACCACCACGCGAGGAAGCCCTTTGTTTTGCAATCATCTGCTGCTAATTCGGATAGGCTGTTGGCGCGGGGCGTTCCAAGGAAAACGACAACGAGACGGACCCATCCTCTTCGACGGCGGACGCGGTTTCGGAGCGCGGCGACGGCTACGACGGCTGGAAGTGGAAGAAGAGCCTCACGGGCGCTTTCATCTAGGCGTTCTCCCCGCCCGCCACCTCCACCACCTTTCCACCCCATCACCGCTCGCGCGCGCACGCGCGCGCTTACGCCTATGCGCTCGTCATGACTTCCTCCGACCGAACACTATAACGGTTCCCGATCGTATGCGCGCGCGCGGAGAGGGGGGCTTGGGCTGGGCTTGGGCATGGCATGGCATGCATGGCTGCTGTGTAGCTAGCTAGCTAGCTGGGCTGGATTCTTTCTTTTTTCTCTTTTTAAATAAGGAGCTCGGGAAATGGGAGGGGCTGCATGTCTGTCTGTCTCTTGTCTATCTGTCGTGCTTCTTTCTTTCTTTCTTTCTTTCTTTCTTTCTGTCCGGGCGAGCGGCAGCGAGTGAGGGAGGGAAGGGAAGAGAGGAAAGGAAAGGAGAGGGAGGGGGCGGGTTGCTAGCATTTTGAGCATGTATGCGGGAGACGCCGAGATACCAGGTCTGAAAATGTTAGATTCTTCCATTCGCACGCACACTCGCACGCACGCTCGCAAGCTGGGGTTCTGGTGTCGTTTTTGCTTTGTTTTTGTGCTGGTTTTATGTGCGTGTGTGTGTTTGTTTGTCTATGGTTCTAAAAATTGCTTGCTTGGTATGGTATGGTGACTTAGGTCTCACGTCACGCTGTTGAGAGTTTTATCCTACCCGTGTGTCCTCTTCTTCGCCTTTGTCGGTATTAGTTCCCTTCTCCGATGTGCCTCTCTCCCATTGCTGCAAAGCCTGGGTTCTTGCAGCTGTGCATGCGGCCTTTCATGTTTATCCATTCTCCACGCTCACTGTCCTTGCTGCCCTTTTTGTCCTTCCTCATCCATCAACCCAGCCCACTGTTCGACTTCCCCGCTCTGCATGGGGAGGGGAAAGGCCCAAGAGCGCCAGTTGGCTCTGCTGGCTGCTTTGGCGCGGCGGGGTGGTGTCGTGTCGTGCCGGACTTGCACATACGGGTCCTAAGACGGAGGAAGCCGGGCGGTGATGGCGCGAGTTGTGGCGGTAGGTGATGCGGACAGCGGCGGCGGTTATAGTGGTGGTGGTGGTGATGAAGCGCAGCGCCCCAACACTGACAATCTCTTCCCTCAAGTCCCGTCTTTGAGGGGGACAAACAGACAAGCAACCAGGCAGGCAGGTAGTGCGCTTAGCAAGCACCGCCAGTGCTCCCCCGCCCGTCTCGCAGAGCTCACCTCCCTCATCTCATCACCCATCTACGACACATCCATACGATCCGCCTCCGCAGCCCTCTCGACCCGCTCCTCCGCCGGCTTCCCCAACAACTCCGCCACAGCCTCCATGCCCCTGATCTCGTCCTGGCCGACGCGGCGGCCCAAGCCCTCGCCGTCGCCACCTTCGCCGCTCCTGACGTCGACGCCGCGCTTCTCGAGCAGGCGCCGCGTCTGCGTCTCGACGTAGTCGCGGCGCGCGCGCGCCGACGCATTCTCTGGCACTTCGGCGCCTTCTGCGCCTTCGGACGACGCTGCGGCGGCGGCGGACAAGGCGGCGATTTTCGGGCGCAGGGACTCGAGGAGCCGGCGCAGCGCTGGGAGCTGCGAGAGCGTGAAGGCTGTGTTTGTTTGGATGGGCGTGGCGGCGGCGGCGGCGGCTGTTGCTGCTGGGTTGCTGCCGCTTTGGGCCTGCAGTGAGATTCCTAGGGTTTGCGCGGCGGGGGTGTTGGCTAGGAAGGCGAAGGACGGTTGGTGCTGTGCGGAAGCGTCGTCTGGGGCTGGAGAAGAGGCGGGCTCGGCTTTGGGCTGCGGGCCGCTGCCTAGTAGCGAGCGGAGGTGCGTGAGCAGCGCGTCGTTGCGCGCTTTTTCCGTCAGCAGCGCCGTGTGCAGTTTGTTGGTTTCGTGGACTTTGCGGCGGAGGGCCTGGACGGATTCGGGTGTGGGTGTGGGCTTAGCAGAGGCGGTGGTGGGTTGGGAGAGTTCGAGGTTCTGTGGGCGCGGTTAGTCGTGTTGGTTTATTTGTCTGGTGAAGCACTGCGACATACCTCATAATGCGCCAACTTGACCCACGGCACCAAGTCCTCGGGCACCGTCAAGACGTTTCGCAGCAAGTAAATCTCGAGCTTGTCAAAGTTCTTGTCGACCGTCGACTCGAGCAGCGTCTCGAGCTGATGCACGCCCTCCTCGATCTCAGCCCGCATTTCGGGGAACAGCAGATTGCCGTCGCCATCCGTGTCGGGGATGGTGTTTTCGGCCTCGGCTCTAGCGACGAAGCCCAGGATCGAGGGCGGCGCGTCATTCAGGCCTCGTTCGACGGCGTCGACGGCGTGGCTGATCAGCTCGTTGATCGCGTTGATGATGTGGTCGATGAGGGACTGGGCGGGGTTAGTGACGGTGCCGGTGTTGCGAAAACATGCGCGGGACGTACCAGAGGCGTGTAGCGGAAGTGCTCGGTTAGGAGCGACGTCTCGATCTGCTTTGTGCTGGCCATTGTGGAGGAAGGAGAGGCCGGGCGGGCTGGGTGAGCGGTTCCGGCGCATACGACAAGCGCGATGCGAGCGGATTGTAAACACGCGATGCTCACCGCTTTGGCGCGGCGCGCTTTCATTGGCCTCAACCTGATATTGACTTTTACTGTTGACTACGTAACATGCCTTGTTTCATTCCATTTCATATCCTTCTCGCCGCGCGATTCAGATTCTTCAAGTCCGGCACCCCGACCTCCTTCATCGTGTTATAGTCCGTGTAGCCCCAGACCATGTAGTCGGCAAAAGCGCGATGCACGGCGAGCTTACGGCGAACACACTCACGCAGAATGAGCTCATCAGGCCGCAGCAAGCGGTTCTTGCCCGTGCCCCAGCCCTCTCTGCTAAGGCCACCAACCAGCTCCGCCGGCACGCCCATGATAGGCAGTTTCTTAGTATTAGCTATCAGCGGCTTGTGGTCGTGGCGCACCATCATCTGCAGCATCTCGAGGCGGCTGGTCAGGCACTGGCGGCGCAGCACCTGGTTCAAGACCGTGAGGCTGCGCTGCGCGAGCATCAGCCGGCGTATTGACGTCTCGCCGTTGCCCTTGACCGGGTCCGAGAAGCGCATGTCGAGCTTGATGAAGAACATCAGCCCCACCAAGAGGATCGCGTCCGGGAATAGTGTCTCGTCGTGCACCAGCGCGACCCGTGGCCCGTTCCACCCGTGGTCGAGCAGCGCCCAGATCTTCATGATCACGATCGGTATGAATGGGGGGAAGTGGTGCCCTTCCATCGCCATGCAGAGCAGTATGTCGTGCACCACCTGTTCGCGGTACGCGATCATTTGCACCCAGCGTAGGCCCGGGACCCAGCGCGGCTCGGCTTTGTTTTGGGGGTGGGCGCGGAGGACCGGGTCGCGGATGCAGAGGCTCTGGTATGCCGCTGCTGGGTAGACTTTCATGGCGTTGGGAGCGTTCGCGCGCGCTAGCGCTTTCATGTACGTCGTGTAATGGCTGTTGACGAGAAAGTGAAACCTCTTGCTTATGCAGTAGAGGCTGATGAAGTCCTTGATGGGCAGCAGTCCGGCTATGTGCAACATCAGGTCATTTTGATGGAAGACGGCGTCCAGAAGATTGAACTGACGGGGATGTTGAGGTGGTCTACGCTGCTGGTTTTCCGGATGTGGGATCACTTGCGGCATACGCAATAGCGAGACTGGTTCTGGGTTTTGGATTTCATGAAGGTAAAGGTTTACGACGTTGTGCTCGCTGATGTGCTGCTGTACTTGAGGGAGTGGACGAGGTTTCCTGCGTGTTCTTGCTTGATTGCTTTCGACTTGGACGCTTGCTACTGGGGCAGCCGCTGTTTGGGCACTTAGTGCTTGGACGTTTGCTGCTTGAGAGTCTTTTTGGGAGGCTGATTCTTTAGCAGCCTTCAGCATTTTGTAAAACTTCTGCCTGAATTCGGTCGTGTCTCCTTTGGCCGCAGTCAACTTTTCAAGAAACTCCATACAAAGGATCTTTAATGCAGCGCCATTTTCTGTAACGCCATCTGCTGTAGTGAGGGCCTCTTCTAAGAGCGCCCCTCCTTCAGCTTCACTTATGACAGTTGTGTCCGCTCGGCCGTCTTTTACTTCTTGGGCTTTTGCTTCACCAACTCTAGTCTCTACTCGAGCGTATAATGGGGTATTTCTCAATGCAGGTGTATTGTTAAACACGCCAGCTGCTGTTTGGTTGCCTACAAACGGGGCGCTCTGATTACCTGGAGAAGACGAGTAGTTATTCTGCTTGTAAGGGCTCGGGCCTGAAGAAGGCGGGTAGTTGTACTGCTGGTAAGCACTCGGGCCTGACAGCGGAATGTTGGGTCCACGAGACGCGAATATCGAAGGGATAAGGCGAGGGTTAGAATTCGATGGATTCGAGAATCCTGCAGAAGGATGTTGCCCAAATGGGTTGAACGGAGCCGTGGTGGGCGGTGGAGCTGCCATAGGCGCAGGGAACTGTCGGGGACGCTTCAGGTTGGCATACGCGTCTGCATTATCAACTGTAGGAGAGATGCTTGCTTGCCGCTTTGTTGGGTTTGTGTGTGAGAGATATTGCGAAGGTGCCTTTCTTGCTTCGCCGGGCTGAAGGCCGTTGAACGAGGTGTTGGTTGTGTTTGCTGGCGCTTTGTAAGAGAAAGGTGTGTAAGCTGAACTTACGAAAGATGAGCCCTGGCTGGGATTGTTGACCGTGAATGGCCCGGGGGCTGGTCTTTGGTTTGCCTCGTTGCTCCACTGGTTGGAGTAAGTCGCGGATGGAGTATACCCAGGAATCGGTTGCTGCTGTTGCTGTTGGATTCCAAGACCGGTGATCGGTCCATGGGTCGAACTTGCATAGTTTGATTGTTGGTTTTGGCTGTTGGGAGCCGCAAGCAGACCAGGATACTGTGTTGCGACGGGGACATTGTTTACTTCACCATTCGACCGTTGGTTACTCTTTTCGTGTTGGTCGTTGGATCCCGATAAGAAGGAATTGGCTGGCTTGCCGGGGTCGAACGACATGGTTGAGAGAGTTGACCCAGGCTACAGGGTTAAGGTTGTTGTTGTGTTGTTGTGTGGATGGTGGGGGAAGTGTTGGGGGGAGGTGAGTTTTGGGGGGGGGTGTGGGGGCGGCAGTGCTCAATCACTACCGAATGTTTGACCATGACAAAATGAATTGCGGAAAAAGGTCGGGCACATGGTTTGGTCGCAAACTGTGTTTGTTGTGCAGCAGCGCTCTGTTAAACTACAAGCAGGTTAACAATGGCCAAACAAATAACTCCCAGAACAATAACAACACTGAATAATTGTTTGATGCCCATCCCCATTCTCAGCATTTTACTGCTGCTAATTGATGCGGTACCATTACCACGACTAGTCTGTTGCAACTCAAGTTATCTGAAGAAGTAACATGCCTTCCGAACCTTCTAGATAACCCGTCTGCTACAAAGATATTCGTCGAAAAAGCACGACTGTTAAGTTACTTATAACAAACGCATATTCACTCTGAAATTTCACCCATGTAGATATTCCTCTGACAAATTCAATCACAAAACCAGCCTCCCTGGTCTAATGGCTCACAGGTTGAACTGTATGCTTCTCGCAACGGAAAGCCTTGCTCGTAAGTACTAACTGGGACCATAGTATTTTAATTTATTTTTGCTTTATATTCATTATGTTTTTACTTGGATGAGATATCCACACCTCCTCTTCCTCGGTTCCATGTACAGCACGCTCCGTTTGTTGCTTTGTAACTTCTCTTTCTTTTAGATCATTTCTTTTCAGTACCCTTTTAGCTTACCCTTTATCCCAAACTCTCTAAAACCACATCCACCAGACACCGAATACGCCGTCATCGACCACGTAGCCGTGAAAGACGATCTGCAGTCCTATAAGCCTAAACAAGCTCTTTGTATCCACGTACCGAACACCACCGGGGCAATAAATACCTATATAAAGATGGCATTACCACACATCCAACCAAATCCAAACATTCCGACAAAGACTTCAACCATTGAGTTTAACGTTGACCTGTCCTTGTCCAGAAGACATCGCGTTGAACACCGTCCCGATATCCCTTTGTGCAGAGTGCTACCGCCACCACCGTCAGACAAAGCGTTACCGCTACACCCAGTCTGTTTGTTCTGTGAGCACTGACAATGCCCATAACCACTCACTGACGACGACGCCCATCAAGTCCAAAGCCACATACCCAACACCAACAGTAAAAAATAAACAAATCAAAAACCAATTACCGAATCCATCTTCGTGCACGACAGGATCATTAAAAAGCCCTGCTTGGCGAGCGAGAAGCCCATAACCACGCCGGTTTGCATGTATGTTTGAGATTATGCGTGGTATGTTCAGCACTCTGACGACGAGCCCGTTCTCTGTGAAGAAGTGGAAATTTATAGCTAGCACGTACAGTGAAGCCAATATTTGAAATTTAGTTTAGATGTACATATATAAAGGGCAGCTCTTGAGCATTTTTATACTCTCAAACACAGCCACAGTTCTTACTGCTCTACTCAACCATCCACATGAATCCTCCAGAGCACAGCACGACACCAAAACCCAAACACCGCTACCGCAAAAGCGAGAGAGAATGACAAAGACCCCACACGTATAAACACCTATTGCCAATTCAACAGCATCACTTCATGCCTCATACACATCCCAGCTAATTCAATCGCACCCAAGAATTCCTCGAAGAGGCCATCACCTACATAAGATCCTATTGGGACGTAGCGTGGCCGGTCGTCTCTAGAAACATTCCATGCCATGTAGTGACATGCTTCTTACAATTCTAGAGGGAACAACACAATACATATCATCACTGATAGGCGTAGTTCATGAATACCAGCACGCTGCCCGGGTGATGCACAGCCAGGAGCAGAGATGGTGATGATCAACACTTGATGTCACGAGAGCTATGACTTTGTCGAGGCTGAGTTACGGCTTCTTTGCGCGCGGTCGATGGTTATTGACGAAGAGCAGACACCGTCATCCTCTTGTCAATGTTCTGGATCAAGACGTCTTCCAGCCTATAGAGCGGCGAGGCCTAAGTGATGTCGTGTCGTGTTCATGTATTCAAGCTTCTTCCTGGTGCCATCTGCGCCTAGTTCACTGGGAGCCTACTTTGCCGCAGCCCACGTCACTGGTGCTCACCTCCCTGACCAGCACCAGCCTCGTTACCTAGGTAGCTCCTACAGCACATAGCTTACAAACCTCGAATGCGACGCAGCAGCAAGCACAACGTCTTCGATGACTTCATCCCGCGCGGCGCGAACAAGCCACCCTCGAGCAAAAAGCCGCAGAGCCGTTTCCTGTCGGGCAGCGGGCACGACCACGCCATCGCGTGGCACCAACACAGCGCGACTCGGCTCCCTCTGCAGCCGCAACAGAAGCAATAACCGGATTGCCGGAGCTGAACGGGACCGAAACCTTAAATTTCGTAGTATCTTGGGAAGGGTCTGCACACGCACATACTAAGACATACATACGTGTATTGGACCCTCTCGCTCCTCGGCCACGCGAACTCGCTGCTACTGCTGCTGCTACTGCAAGTCTCAGGCCCTGCACCAGTCTCGTGTTGTGCAAGCGACATCATCGCACCCGGCACCCTCTGTCTGCTCGCTAATCTGCCTTCGGACGCGTCTGCGTCTGCAGTATCTGCAGCAGTAGTAGCAGCAAGAGCGACAGTAGCGGCAAGCGCGCAGCATCGGTCGGAAGCGAGCGACGTTATCGCAGCAGCAGCAGCAGCAGCAGCAGCAGGCGTGCACGGCAGGAGGCGGGCGCGCCCTCTCGCTCTCTCGCTCACGAACGCCCCCGGCGCTGTGGCACGAAAAGCAAACGGGCGGCCAGACCACGGTGGGCGTCGGCGCCTGCGCGCTCTTCCGGACCTCGCGCCCACTGCGCGCAAGATGATGCACGGCAGCAGCAGCAACGATAGCGCCAGCCGGGTCAGATGCGACGGGCGTTGCTGGGTAGGTGAGCGGTGCGGTTGCACGGGAGCAGCTGAGCGGAGTAAGCGGAAGCTGCTGAGGCCGACGAGCAGACGCGGCAGACGCGAGGCAACGGGGTACATGGAAGGAGAAGGAGCAAGAGGAACGTTAGTGCTGAGCTGACTAGAGGTAGCGGCAGCTGAGATGGGAGGACGAAGAAGTAAAAGAAGAGGAAAAAGAAAGAAAGTTCGCAGTGTTGGAGATGTTGGAGGCCTCGCGCCACGTGCGCGCGCTGTGGCGGGAAGAAGCAATGAGAGAAGAAGCTTCCATTGCGACGGCGGACGCTCGCCTCGGCCGAGTCCGAGCGGAAAGGGAGGGTCCTGCGGTGCGCCGCCAGCTCAGGTTGGTGACACGGCAGCGACGTCGGCATGGTGGGGGATCAATGAGGAATACGTGAGTTGAGTCAGCAGTGCACGAAGAGAGACAGTCTGTGAAAAAAGTGAGAAGTGAGAGAAGTGAGGAAGCCGGAGGGTACGTGGTAGGTGATGATGATGCGTCGACGGTTCGTCCACGACTCGCGGACGGCAGTGGCGCGTAGACTCGGGACGAGCCGTGGTGCTTTCTCCACTCCGGCCCCATCATCCATCGCGCCCATCGCCATCATGAATCAATCAATCTCGAGATTCAACAGGCCCGACTCGCGCTCTCGGCACTCCTTTCTGGCGATCATCACACCACCACTACACACACTCTCTCTCTTTATCCTCAATCATGCCGCATGATCTAGCGAGGCCTCCCTTCCCTCAATTCCCGAGCCGTCCTCGCTCCCCACATGTCTCCCGACTTGCTCCGTAGCAGTTGTTTCGTTTGCCGTTTCGTTTCGATGCTCCCTCTCCCGAGGCTCAGGGCATGGAAGCGCTGCCCCTCGACCCTCCCCGCGGCCCGAAAAAATTATCCATGTTCCCATACATACGCTTTGCCTTTACCCACACCTTCGCCCACAGCCGCGGCACAACCCGCTACCGCGAACTTCCCCCCACGTCTGTTTCACGGCCCTGTCCCGCCCAGCCTTGGCGTGTCTTGCTTGTCTCCAGTAGCGTCGTCTCCCCGTGCCCGCAGCAACGCAATGCGTAGCAAAGCGGCAGGCAGGCAGGCAGCGTACTCGTATGTACGGATTACGGACGGATAGACACTGAACCGAAGCGGATTAAGCGGAGCATAGCGAAACGGGTGCACGCAGGGCAAAGCGTCGTTGTCGTCTGCCCCCCTTCTCCTCTCGCAGGGCCCGCGCTATCGTATGTATCGTATACAATATGTAGACAAGAATAGACACACACACCCACACGAACGAAGCTAGGCTCCGGCTATGTAGATTCAAGACTTAGCCGCCTAGCGCAGCCACACGCACAGCGCCGGCGCCGTAGCGAACGCGACATTGCGTAGGTAGCGTCCTTGCGCGCCCGCGAGCCGCGCATCGCGCTCGCGCCAAGAGAACGACGCAGCTTGCGCGCGCGGGCGGACGCTCCTGCGTCCTCGTCTCCCGCTGGCCTATAATTGTGGCTTCGTAACCCTCTTGTTCGCGTACCCGGCTTGTAATCTTCGCCTGTGCTGGAGGTGGGTAGGTGCGCGAGAGAGAAAGAAAGAGAAAGAGAGAGATAGAGAGAGAGAGAGAGAGTGCGTGTGCGTACTGTACATAGGCCGTGTACTGTACCTAGGTAGGGAGGGTCCTACGTAAGTAGGTAGGCTCGCACGCACGTACTACGTATTGTAGTAGGTAGATGGCCTCGTACGAATTCAGACCCTATTCCGCACCCTCCCTATCTACTACGTACACTCACGCACACATACATAGCACGCACGCCTAGGCAGGCAACTGCCGAGCCACCCGCTACAATGCCGACGGTACAGAGTAGGTAGCAGACCACTATGCAGTAACAGTAACCTGACCAGGCCACCCACCTACCCACCCACCTACTACGTACTCTCTAACCACGCAGCAGCCCATACCACTAGGTACCTAGCATTATCACACCCCCTCTCTATCACCCACACCGCACACCCACACAACCACCACCACCAGCAGAGGCACAGCGCCTAAACCCCAGCCTAGCAGCTAACGCACTCCCTACCCATAAGCCCACCCACCCGCGACTCTAGCAGCCCCCAGCTACCCCCAACACGGCAGCGAGCAGCGGCGCCCGCCCTGCCATTCTTCCCTGCTTTTCCATGAGGCGAGGCGGCGGCGCCGATCGCGCCCGCCCACGGGCCTCTTTGGCTCCAATCCCAGCGGCATATGTACGTAGTAGGCACATGTTATTGTAGACCTGACTTTGCAAAGGCCAGCCAGCCGCGCCATGCGCCCCCAGCACCAGCCCCCAGCACCGGCGACGGCAACACCCGCCCTCGGACGCGGACGTCCCCCGGTTGAGCAATCATCTGCAAGCAGGGCAATCTGCAAGCAGGGCAGCAGTTGAGCAGCAATTCGCAAAGCAGCTAAAGCAGCCACGCAGCCGGCTCAGGCCTTGACTCGCGACCCGTCGTGAGCCGTGAGCCTCATCAGCCTGCAAGCCAAGCCCACGGCCACGGCCCTACTTTCCCGTTCCTCTCTCCCCAAGTCATGCCATTTGCAAATGCAAAAAAGCGAAATGCCAAATGCTAATGCAAATCCCGTTGCGCGTACCTGAATCCCACAATATTGTACCTACGTAACCATCTCATCCTACCCACCTACCTACCCATACCCATACCCACCTATATCCAGTGACAGCCCACCCACCCACGTGCGTGCCGCACCCCGGTCGTCCCTCCCGCGCCGGGCGCCCTCCATATCTCCGAGTCTCCGACCCCAGTCACCACCAATCCCAGTGACCCAATCGAATCCCATCCCATCCCATCCCACCCCCTCCCAAAACGAGCACTCGAAACCGCCTGCGCCGCCCGAAGCGGAAAGGGATTGACGACGCGCAGCGGGCGGCGAGTCAAATCAAGGGCCAAGACTTCGACTCCAGTTTTTAAAAGAAAAAAAAAAGTCAAGCACAAGCACAAGGACAAGGGCCCCGGCGGCCCGCGACCGACGGCCTCTGACCGACCTGCGCGGCCGCGACGCGACGGGATAGGGCAGGCCGCGCAGCTCGGCTACGCACTGTACCGTGGTATGTCGATACGCGCGCGCGCGCATGCACGCACGCACGCATGCAATGCAGGGCGGGCACGTCAAGCGAAGGGGGCGACGCAGCGACGCTGTTGGTGGACGAACGAACAAGCACGAAAGGCAACTGGGAAGTGGTTTGGAAGGAAGAACGCGCGCTCCGAACATAGATGGATACCATGTGGACGGAGGCAAGCAAGCAGGCGCCGCGGTGCGCGCCGGCGGGGCAGCATACATACCTAGGTAGGTAATGCCGCCACCGCCGCCGCCGCTCGTCGCTGCGCTGCTGTTCGATTTGTCGTGTGTGAGTGTGTATGTAGCTGCTACTATATGGCACGCACCCCCGTTCCTGCGTGCGCACATGCAAGCAAGCAAAGCAAAGCAAAGCAAAGCAAAGCAAAGCAAAGACACTTTGCTCGCTGCTGCTGCTGCTGCTGCATGGCTCGGCAGTCCTTCCATCCGCGCCTCGTCCGAAGCCCCGTCTGCAGGGACGGACCAAGGCGCGCGAAAAAAACACAATAAACAATACAGACGTGCGGGCAGGCCAAACCCGGAAGAATCGAAAAAAATAAGAAACCGCGGCGAGGTAAGAATAGGTAGAAGAAAAAATATCGCGCGTGGTGAAAGGGTAAGAATATAGAAAAGCAAATATCAGCCTAGCCGTGTCGATTCGTCATTTTTTGCACTTGTGAAGAAGAGGTGAAAAAGAGCCACGAGGCACAGAGATGGGGGTAAGGAAGAAAAAGGAAAAGAAAAAAAAAAAAAAGAAAAAAAGAAAAAGAAAAAGAAGAAGATGGTGGCACAAATCAAGCCAATGAGCAAAACGCCACACGGTCTCTCGGACCGAGTATCCCGGATAACGCCCTTGTAGGTGATAAAAAAAGCAAAAGACCCAGCTCAAGCCGCTGACATGCAGGGGCGAGCGTTTTGCCAGAAACGTCGAATAGAGCCACCCAAATGCGTTGGTGGGGTTTGGGAAAAAGCAAAAATGAAGTGCGCCGCCGGATCGAAGGAAACCGAAGATGATGGATAAGCTGAAATGAGGTTTTTTATGCACAGAGGAAATCGGAAAGATGCTCAAAGAAACGACTGTTGGTGGTATCTCGTTCTACGCGATAGGACGGAAAGTTGGAAAGGTGGCGGCGGCGCGGGTATGAATGTAGAGGTCAAGGGCGTTGTGGCGGAGATCTCAGATCGAGAAGAGATGAGGAGAAGATTGAGGAGAGTTGCGCTTGCCGATAAACACGCTGGTATGATAATGATGCTGATGATAATGATGATGGCAACGCTATGCTGGTAGGAGAAGATGTTGAAACGGTCGTTGGTAGCATGTGCGGAATTGCAGGAACCGTGCTGCTAGGTGGAAATTGTGGGTCGAAGGTGATGAATTGCGGGGTGCTGTACAAGACCACCGCAAGAATGTAACTGATTGGCGCTCCGAAGGCGCGGTGATCGTCTCGTCGTGTGGGTTTGGTCGCCCTTATGCCACGCCGAGCATGCTCCTCCTCTTGGTCAGCCTCCGACGCGGAGGGTACTGGTACTCGGAATCGTCGGGGAACGGCGGCAGCTCGAACACGGGCGCCCGCTCGGCGGCGCCGCGCGCCTCCATCTTGATGCGGTTCGCCGTGCTGGGCCTCGGGTAGTAGGACTCGCCAATGCTTCCCGAGCGCGATGACTCGCTCATGCGCGAGCTCGAGCGCGGGCTGTACATGGTGGACGAGGCGGGGGTCGAAGGCGAGCCGGGCGTCATGGGCGTGGGCGGCATCATGGGGCTGGGCGCAGACACGCCGGCCGGGTTCGTCATAGGCGAGATAGGCGAGAGGATGTCAAAGCTATCCTTGCCGATGATGCTCTTGCTCTTGTTCTTGTTGCCACGCTTGCCCTGCGGCAGAACGGCGATCTTGGCGAGCGACAGCGTCCTCGAGATGCTCCGCAGGCGCCTGTGCGCCGGCTTGCTGCTGTCCTCTTCCTTCTTGGGCGATTCCTTCTTGGCGAAGGGATCCGAGTTGAGGAAAGCAGGCGCGCCCAGAGGCATTGGCGGAGCCGTTGGCGACGACGAAAGGTTGGAGCGCGGGAGCTGCATGGATCCTGAGCGTTGCCTGGCGTGGATGGTCGAGGCGCGTTTCGAACGCGAGATTTGCGAGTATGAGGAGCGCGCGGAAGAGGGACGCGCAGTGGTCTCGGCAATGGGCGAGGGAGGGGTGAGCACCTCGAGCTCAGACTCGGTCACGGCCGGCGAGGGAGAGCGGGAGGGAGAGAGCTCGGGCGTAGGCGTCAATTGGCTGCGGAAATCGGTCGTGGACCTCTGCAGCTTCGGGCGGTTGTTGTCGAGCATGTGAGAGGGCGGGGTGGCCATGCTGTAGTGCCTGTTGATCCTGACCTGGGAGCGCAGAGAGCCCGTCGAGGGCGTCAAGGGAATAGGCGGCGCCGAAGCAGCATCGTAGGAGAGCGGAGATCTCGTGAGAGGCGGGCGCAGGGCGCTGGGCGCCGATGACTTGCGCCTATTCCTCTCAATGGTCATCAACTTGGGCGAGTTCTGAGTGTGCAGGAACGAGGCCCTGTCGGCAGACACCGGCTGCCTGTGCTCGCTGAATGATAGCCTCGACATGCGAGGGACTGGAGAACGAAGGATGGGGACGGCATTGGCGACGGCAGGCACACTGTATGTCCGCTCCCGTATGGTGGCCAGCTCGGCCACGTCAACGACCTTGGCGCGGCCAGCAGAGACGTATGAGACGGCAGTGGCAAGGTTGCAGGGCTTCGGGCCTGCCGATGCGGCAATTGGTGTGGTGGGAACGGCAGAGGCGTCCATGATGACAGGCTCCTCGTCCTCGATGTCGTCGAAGTTGTCGCCTGACTCGGCGTCGGTGGGCGAGAGATCCTCCTCGGAGGAGAGGTAGCGGTCTTGGAGCATGACTTCTGAAGAATCCAAGTCAGGGAGGGCGGACGGTGATGAAGGCTGTAAGCGAATCCTGTCCGAGTCATCGAGGTCGGGAGTAGTAGCGGCGGAGTCGGAGTGCTGGGGGCGGTGGTAGGTCTTTTCCAGCAGCCAGGGCTGTTGCATTTGGAGCTGCACGTCCTCCATTTTCCGGGGAGATTCAGGGACGACCGCTCGCAGTCAGGGTCCTAGGAAGGGAAGGGGGAATATATTTTTTTTCTTGAATGGGGGGGGAAGAATTTTGGCTCGTCCGACTCAAGGCGGGGCTCTGGTTGATAAAGGCGGGCTTTGTTCGTGGCAAGACAGGCGTCCCCGGGCTTGGGTGAAGAAGCGGGCACCAGGGATGGGTGGCCGGGAGACGGTTATATTGGGATGAACTGACGGCAGCCCGTGCGGCCATGGAGGGTTTCAAGTACACCAGACGGCTGCCAAGTCAATCAATCCGACGGACGAGGGGCAGGCGCAGGCGAGAAGGGGAGTGCGGAGGGGATGTGCAGCGGTGAGCGGCATAAGCGTTCTAGTGCAGCCCGCCCCTGCGCCAGAGGAGCCGTTTGATCGTTGTCAGCCCGCATGTCGGCTGACACATGACGCTATCGCTACGATGCGCAGTCTGTCTGAGGCACGCGCTCCGTCTGATCTCCTTCTTACGCGAGCTGAGGGAGAGAGAGACGAGAGACGAGAGACATGGGTGATGGGGGAGGAGGATGAGAGGCTTGAGCTGCGGTGGACCCTGTGCGTTTTCCCAGCGACGGTCGCACCATGGCCCGCTGCCGACGCCGCCGCACTGGCTGTTGGAACGCCGGCGGAGCGCCGCACACATATTCTTTGCTTGATGTTTCCATCCATTGCTTTGTTCTTTGGTGGTGGTTGGTTACACTTGCAGCTGTCATGGGTGCATGTCGAGTCGTGCAGCGTTGGGGTTTGTGATGAGTGGACGAGCGGAAATTGGCCTCTCCGCACGCCTCATGAAAAAAAGAAAGAGTCGCCGGGCATGATCAGCACCGGGGTGCCGGAGGCCGTGACGAGGCTGTGCAGCTCGTGCCTGTGCATCAACCACCACGGCGTATCGCAATCATCCGTCTCATGCGCCCGATTACGCTGATTGCATGCGAGATTGTCGACATCATCTCTCTATCCTCTCTGCTTCCGGAAAGACCCTGGCTTGCATTGTGCGCCCGTGCCATCACCTTCCATCATCTATCTTCTTTACTGCCATCAATCGCGATCTGCCCTCTTGACGAAACCCTTTTCCGACCCTTCCCCAGACCGTCCCTACCCATCTCTCTTCCTCTTCATCCGGATACTCTTTTCCCTCAAACCCCTGTAGGGTAGGAGTACCGAGTACGCAGTAGGGACCCAATCACCCTTCCCTTCCATCCATCCATCCTTCACTCCTACTCCAACACCCCTATCCAGGTACCCTGCTGTCTCGCCCCCATCGTCAGCGACGATAATCACCAAACACCGTGCGCAGTGGGTAGTAGCTAGCGGCGGCGCCTCGGCGCTTGCAGCAGCAGCAAACTCGAGACTAAACCCACCAACCCACCTCATCAAATCCAATCGATCCCTCCAACACCAGCACACGCACTCATCACTCGATCGAAAAACCTGGCAATGCCCACCACCACTCATCGTGCCATCCACCTTCCCCAAACTCCCCTCCGCCATCTTGGCCCCAAACACACCCCTGCCAATAAGCCAGGAACCGCGTGTGCCAGCCCGTCCAGCTGACACGATAATAATAATACTATCGCCCTGCCCCATCTGATATATCGCATTCTCCCATCCTATCGCACCTCTGACTGCCTACATGATCGTGTTGGCATGGCCAGTGAGTTGCGCGTGCCTGCATGTACGCATGCACGCATCCTTCCCTCGCAAACCTAGTCCGAATCCAACAACCTTCCACGATCCTTCCATCCATCCTTCTCCCGCTCGCTCGCATTCGGCCGACCGACGGCGCCGCGCCGCGCCGCAACGCACCGCACCGCACCGCACCGCAGCGGACGTCAAGGCCGCCGCAAGGACTGGCAGACACGCGCTGGCACAGGCACACAGGCACTTAGTAGGTAGCAGCCCAGGCAGGCAGCAGGCCAGTCCCTCCCCAAACAAGGCAAACAAATCTATTTCCATACCCCGCGCAACCATGCTAGCCCCGCCCGCCTACTACGTATGTAGCATGTAACGACTAGGCAGCCAGGCCCAGAGAAGAAGAAGAACGAAGAAGAAAAAAAAAAAAAAACATTCCTTCAGCGGACCCCGACCAGCCCCTCCGCCCCTCCAAGTGCGCCCCCTGACTGCGCTGGCGCCCTCCCAGCCAACCATCGTCGGCACTACGAGTAGAACGCCCGTCTGCGCGAGCGCAAGGCGCGCAGCCACTCCCGCAATCCGCCGCCCTACGAGCGTAGGTCCCGCTTGCATGCCCATTATTGCCAGTGCTGGGCCGGTCAACGTGGTGGCTGGGAAGAAGGACGGACTAAATACGTAGGTAGGCAGGCAGTAGGCACTTGCGTGCGTGCGGTGGGCCAGACCAGGCATCCAATTCGGGCCAGACCGGGTGCGCGGACGGCGTTTGCTCGTCGACACACACGCTCTCTCTCTCTCCCTCTCATCAGTCGCAATCTTGGTCTCGAGGACAGAGCGAGTGGACGACGGGCACGAGTCCGCCCTGCGCCGGCGCGGCGCCGGCTGCGTGCTTGCGCGCGCACTCTACCTAGAGCGGCTATACTGTACAGCAGAAAGGTTTAAGCACGACCAACGGATCGACGGGAAATGACATCGCCCTACCAAACCATCTGCCTACTACATACGTATCGTATCTGGCAGCACAGGTACTCTACCTAACGTCAACCGCCTAGAGTACCTACCAAAGCACGCAAACACCCCCACCCCTAGAGTACCTACTCTATCATTACATCCCTACCCGCACATCGCGCTACGACCTAGCCTCCCTACCTGAAACACCCCGCCGCGAACCAACCCAGCAGGCCTAGCACGGCGTCGCAGCAAACGAGCTCTGGCAGCCGAGGCATCTGTCTCTTGTCTCGTCTTGTCTTGGACAAAGCAGGCAAGCGCGGCTACTTGCTGCTACATACGTAAGGCCAGACCACTCAAGGCAGGACGAAACCGTTTCGGGCAACCAGCCGTCCGGCCGCCCACGCGGCATGCATGCAGGTACGCGCGTGCGCCAGCCAGGTGCCGTGGCAGGGATCCCTTACCCCGGCCGCCTGGCTTCCGTCCGTGGAAGATTGGAGATGCGTCGTATCTCCGCTTGCTTCCATGTGGAGGGTGGGCGTGCTGTGCTCCGTGTAGGTGCGTAGTTATGTATGCATATGTTATGTGAGCAGACGCGGCTGGCGTGTAGGTGGTGTGATGGTGCAGAAAAAAAAAAAAAAATAGGTAGGTTTATGAATGGGTTGTGTTGATCTACGTACGCCCGTAGGAGTAGAGGATGCTGTTTATGTGTATGTGTGTGCGTATACGTACGTTACAATGCGCGCGCGCGCGAGTGAACGAGGAAGTAAGAGAAGCTGGGAGAAGACGTGGATAATTGTAGGTATGAGAACGATAGAACAAACAATAATACAGATATAAACCGCACCTATATACAAACCCAACCACCGCCCTCCTCTTATCCCACACCTCACAACCACAACTACCACACCCACAGACACCTCCTCCCATCGCAGACAACAAAACCCACGGACGGAAGCAACCCAACCCGCGCCGACCAGCCAGCCGGCCAGCCGCCCGCCCAATCCAGCACCAGCCTTCCAATCTCGGTAGGCCGCGCCCGAGAGCCGGCGGGCCTAACGTCCTAAACGGCAGCACGGCAGGCCTCGGACTCGGACTCAGGCTCAAACACCTAGCCACCCACCGAGTGCAGCCGCCTAAACATAGGTACAGTACCTAACTCTAGGTCTGCCGCAACCGCCGTCGCCGCCGCCGCACCCGCTGCCATTGGCGTATGTGCCGAGTATCAAGATATACCCATGTACGAGTACGTATGGATAAGGTCGTCGACTTAGGCGCCCACGCCCACCACGCGGCCCGCGGCACTCGCTGTCGCAGGTCCTCCTGGTCGTTGCCCATGTCTGTACCGGAAGTGCGTCTCTCCGCGCTGCGTGATGACGACGGTGGTGATGACGATGATGGCGATAGTAATGCCCATGCCCATGCCCATGATGATGTTGCTGCCGCTTTTGTTGCAAGCAGATGACGATGACGATGATCGGAAACGCGCCCTGCCGCCGCCACAGCGCGCGGCGTTCAAAAAGATGGAACAGGAAAATGTGTTAAGTCGCAGGAAATCAAATCATCAATCCAGTCCAGTCCATCAAGTCCGTCCAGTCCGTCCGGACCACATCTCCTCCACCCCGTCCCCATTCCCCATGGCCCAACTATCTCCCCCACCATCCCTCCCCCTCTCTTCTTCCTTCGCGCTGTCGATCCTACTCACACCACCATACCATCGTCACCACCACAGACCACCCCTACTCCAAGGCCATGGGTTCGCCACCGCTGGTGCCGCCCGTGCTGGCGCCCCCCGCACCACCGCCGCTCTCAATCCCCCCAGCACTATCAACACCACCGCCGCCCTTCTGCCTCTTGGCATCGCGCTCCGGCTCCGCCGCCGATCCCTCCGCGCGCCTCTTCTCGCCCTCGCGGCGCGCCGCATCCTCACGCGCTTGCCGCCGCGCCTCCTTATCCTGCCTCTCGCGCTCCTTGCGCAGCGCCTTGCTCTCAAACTCATGCCAATCGCCCTGTAGCTGCTCCAACTCGAGCGCGCGCCGCGGTAACGGTTCCTCCGCCGTAAAGTACGGGTGCTCTAGAATGTCCGACGCGCTGGGCCGCGCTGCCGGATCGTACAGGAACATGGCCGACAGCAGATCAAACGCCGCCGGCGTCACTCTCTCCTTGTACTTTTCCGCAAACGTGCTAGCCTTGCGCTCGGTCGGCCGCAGAAGCTCGAACCACTGCATTTCCACTATCCCCGGCCACTCGGCCCGTGTCGGCGTCCCCAGCACGTTGTAAATCTTGTCGAGCTGGTTAATCTCTCCACCGTCACCGGGGAAGATGGCGTGTTTCGTGAAGATTTCAACTAGCACGCAAGCAGCTGACCATATGTCGACCGCAGGGCCGTATTGCGTCTCGCCGAGCAACAGTTCGGGCGAGCGGTACCAGATTGTGATGACGCGGTTCGTGTAGTCGAGCTTTTTGCGTTTGGCATAAAACCGGGCGAGACCAAAATCAGCGAGCTTCAGGAGCCCAGTGTTGCTGACCAGGATGTTGGCGGCCTTGATGTCTCGGTGGAGCACACCGCGTCGATGGAGGTAGTCAAGTCCCTCGAAAAGTTGTTTGGCGAGGTCCTTCTTCTGAGAGTGGTCGAGCTTGAATGTGGGGTGGTTGAGCAAACCCGTTAAATCGTGGGATAGGTATTCAAAGACCATGAAGCAGTCGTTCTTCTCAACCATGACCTCTTGCAACTTGACAATATTGTCATGGTTGAGGGATTGAAGAAGTTTGATCTCTCGAATGGCTGTAACCGGAAACTTCGAAAATTAGCAGCTGGGATAGATGCCGACTTTACAAGTACTTACTCCATCGCGTTCGCCCTCCATCCTAATCTTCTTGAGGGCAACCTTGTCCTTGGTGTACACGTGGATTGCCTTGAAGACCTTTCCGTACGTACCAGACCCCACAACTGATTCGTTACCAGGCTTGCGGTAATAAACAGAGTCTGAGGCCGCAAAATCCGGCTCCAAGACTGGCTTAGGCTTAGGCCGCTTCATGATCCTCTTTTCTAGACGCTTTTCAATCGGGCGAGATTCTGGACGACGTGCCGACCTGGCGTCAGTAGGCCTGTAGTCTGAGACTCTAAAGTCTGGTGGCCTGAACGCAGATGCCCCGGAATCAGACTTTCGATCGTCGTAATCAGGCCTTCTATCTCTGTCATCACCGCGCCTGTAATCGCCTCTTCTGTCATCTGCCCTGTAATCCGGCAATCTATCATCCCGGCTCCTGTAATCCATTCTTCTCTCATCACGGTCCGAGTATCTGTAATCTGATCTCCTATCATCGTACCTGTAGTCTGATCTACGATCGTCAGACCTGTAATCGGACCTGCGGTCATATGGCGGATCATAACGTCTGTCATTTCGAGGATCGGGACGAGGATCAGGACGAGGATCAGGCCGGGAATCAGGTCGAGGATCCGGTCGAGGATCCGGTCGAGGTTTTGAGCTGGAAGCCGAAGACGAAGGAGGCAAAGCACTGGACTTTTTCGCAGGCGCACTTTCAAGAACAGACGGTTTGGCAGTAAGCTCCACCTTTGGTGCTGCAGATGCAGGAGGCCCTGATTTGGTCTTGAGAGCAAAGCTTATCTTGGGTCCTGTCTGAGCCTGAGCACCTTCTGCCTTGCTGGTTGGAGGTGGCATGTTTTTCTCTTTTTCCTTGTCTTTCGAGCCCTGGTCCTCAACTCTCAAATCTTTTGAAGGCCGGAAAGGGTTGTCTTCCTCGTCCACCGAAGACGGTGGCCCGGATGTCGTTTGAGAAACCTGGCTGACTGCCTGGTTTGCGACAGCATTCTGTGCAGCGGGGGCAATGAGACTGCGGTGTTTGTCAATAGGCGCGCGGCCGCCGCGGCTCCCCGTCGCTGGAGTCCAAGAAAGATTGCTGTAATGACCGCGTCCCCTTGCAGCGGGTGGAGTTGGATAGCTATTAGCTGGCGGATAACGCCTGTCGGAGGAATTGTAGGAAGCACCGCGGTATCCGCCATGTCCCCCCCGGTAAGAAGGCGGTGGAGCTTGGTAGTTTTGCGGTCCGCCATATTGTTGTGGTTGATTGTAGTAGGATGCTTGGGACGGGGGGTAGTTTGGAGGGTATGGCGATTGGTTAGGTGAGTATCCGTGCGGTGGTGATCTGACGCACGTATGTCAGCTTTTCGCTTTGTCTTTTCGACCCGGAAAAAATATTTTGGCGAATATCGAACTTACCCATGATGGCTGCCATAATAAGGTTGACTTCCCCATCCTCCTCTCCCGCTGTGGTAAGGTGATTGAGATTGCGGAGAGGCGTGGTGGGGAGTGGTGGTATAAGGTGGAGTGTGCGAGTAGCTGCGAGTATCTACTGGAGGGCGGGGTGGCCGCCCTTGGTTAGAGTATGAGTCGCGCATATTGTCCTCCCCGTCTTTCGACCTTGCGGTATCCGAATCGTAATCGCCTCTGCGTTCCGGTGTGCTGGGCCTAGAATGAGGCTTATGATCGCGAGGTGGCCTTTGACGATCGGGAGCAGTGCGTGAGTCGGTCCTGTGCTTGATCCTTGTGGTAAAAGCCGGAGGAGACCGAGACCGGGGTCGGCGAGGGGTAGAGCGGGATGGCTCGTCCTTTTTTTCTTGTCTCGGGGGTGGAGAGCGACGCCTTGACAGCGATCGTCTCGAACGCGGGGTCGGCGACCTGTTGGCTCGGCGGGGTGCGCGCGCGTCAACGTCTCTGTCCCTTCTCGGTGCCGGCTCAGCAGGCTCTCTGTAGTCTCTCCTCCTGCCCTCAAGCGACGGGGTGCGCCGGCGATGAGTGTGGCGTCTGGTGGGTGAGCGGCGGGGTGAATCCGCGCGTCTGGGCCTCTCCCTTCGCTCGGGCGTGTGCGAGCGTTTGCGGTGCCGGGAAGGCGTGGGAGCGGGTCTGTAACGCGAGTCGACCGACCTGGAGCGGCGGCGGGCGGACGAGGGAATGTAGGTGTCGGGCGAGGAGCGGCGTGCAGCGGTGCGATCGCTACGGTTGGGACGTGGAGAGTATGCTCTGTCCGTGTGCCTGTCGGCAGGTCGGGAACGCGAAGGCGAGGCTTCGACGCTCGGGCTCCTGCGGCGCTTCGTCCGCTTGGCGAGCTCTCTGGAGGGCGATGGGGTTTGGGTTCGACGACGTTTGGTTGATGGAGGGTCGTCGTGACGGTGCCGGTGAGGTCGCGCAGGTCTTTCTCCACCCGGCGCTCTGTTCCTGGAGGGTCGGTAAAGGTCGTCCTTGGGATCTCTTGGCGACGGCGAGCGTCTGTCGCGGCTCCTGCGGCGCGGCCTGCTCCGGGATCTATCGCGCGACCGGACTGGTGGTGGATGTGAGGGCGGGTGCGTGTCGTCAGAGGGTGATTGACGGCCTGGGACGTTCCTCTCGTGGCCTCGTCCACGTCGCGCCGAAGCTGGCGAACGTCCCCGCTCGCGCGACAGACTACCGTCACCCGCTGGCCGGTCTCTAATCCTAGCTGAAGATTCCTCGGGTCGCCACTGGTCTATCAACGGCGTTGACCCAGCCATAGAGACAGGCAAGAAGACATGTGGGCACGCAAGCAGGGTGCAGGTGTGTCGGCGGCACGCTACGCGAGCTGCGAAAGGAAGAAAGGCATCCACTGATCCTCTTCACTTACCCCCGACGAGCAGAAGGAGATGCAGGCAGAAAACGGGAAAGCCTCGCGACCAGCGACAGTGTTGGCCTGGGTGGACGAGCCGGGGACCTGCGCGTGTCAATGATGCAAGCTGGGAGGAGTGGAGAGCGCACGCGCGAAATGCACTGAGGCTCTCCCGTCCCGAAGCCGGCTAGGTCGAGCTAAGCGGCGGCGACTGACATGCAGTGACAACCCCAGCGCGCCGCCACTCGACTCGAGTCTTTTCGCCTGTCGTTTTTCCTTGCTCTCCCTCTTTGGTTTTTCGCCGCCCCCCGCCTAGTCCGATCTCCTCTCCCTCGCAGTGCACACGTCTCACGGGCCAAGCTATCTACAAAAACACGCACAGCCAAGGCACGCCGCGAGCTGCATCATCGAGCCCATCCCTGGTGCAGAGGCTGGCTGGCCCTCGAGTTCGCTTGTCGTGCCTTCGAGCGGGACGGCCGGTTTTGAGCGTTGTAACTTGTTGCTTGGAGTTCCAAATGTCCCCCATTCCTGCCCTCGGGCTTCTGAGAGAGAGGGGGCGGTTGGTGGTTGGTAAGCGGCGAATGCATCAGATTTGGCAGCCTTTTGTTCGCTCAATCTCCGTCCGCCTAACCGCCATGTCTCCGCTGAAGCGGCTAAATGCGAGTGCGAGCCCGGCGTCAGGACACCTGTGGCCTTCACACGAAATGTAAAAGACCTCAGGAGGCTCGACTCGGTCAGGTCAGTAGACGCGACCTGCTTTCTGAAAATGCTGTGATCCGTGACCGTATGTATGCCGTGTGCAACAACTGAACGACGGTTCCTCGTGCTTCCCATGAGGTGCTGCTTTGGTGGATAAGGCCAAATATCCCATCACTCCCGCTTGATATCATGACCCCCGGACGGAGGGCGGACACGACAAACACTCCGGGAACACCATCACTCGGCCAGGCCCTGCCAGCGAGCCAGGCAACGGGGACGGCCAAAAAAGCAGCATGCCAACATCGACCTGGAAGTTCTGCTTTACGAAACCAACACCGGAAGCTCCGTTCCGTGGGCATCCCCTCCGCGCACACGCCGCAGCGAATGACACGTCCACATAGGGCCTCTAAGACAAGACTGAACTGTTGCCCATCCAACGCGACACGTAGCAAGGTCAAGTATATGTTGCGGGCGTGAGAGGGAGGCCGGATCGGCGAGGGTGGAGCGGAGTACCGAGTAGCGCACGATCAATCGGGGCGGGGGCCTTGCGCGCGCAGGCGGTAGCAGAGGTCGACGGCGGCAAGCCAGGGACATACATACCGGCGTCGTCGAAGTAACGGAGGGTGGTGGTGTCTGGCTGGCTGACGATGGCAGGAGGACGCAGAGCGGGTTCCCCGTCGCACTGAAGCGGAGACTGGTCACGTGCGCGCGACCCTCCGAGCGCGGGCTGACGCTGCAGGGATCTCAGCCGTGTGGCCTTAACATGTTCCCTGTCGCAAGGCGTCACTGGCAAAATCTCCCCGATATGTGTCATAGCGCCCTACTTTTCACTACTCATGTTATATCGCTAGAGACAATGGTCTTCTCTCCGCGTCCTTCGTAACCCGTACTGAAATCCGTCCGAGCTTGCTTTCCATCCCGCACGCATCAGCTACAGCTCACAGCTCCCTCCACCATGGACTCTGACCACCCCAAGCCCATATCCGCCATACCATCGCATCTTAGCTCCGCCAACAACGGCGCCCAAGGCTACACCGAGGCCAGGGACCGCAAGGAGCGCGAGAACCTCTTCTCCTCTATCCAGTCCTCCAGCACTGACAGGCAGCCTATTGACTTGCGCCACCCCAACGGCACCTATTCCAAGCCCACCATTCACCGTGGCAAAGCGCCTCTCAACGGCCTTGAGGAAGAGCATGCGCGCGACCCGCGGGACGAGGCTGGCCCTCCCACTCCGCTGGCCACGAGCCGCCCTCAGAGTCCCTTCACGCAGCATCCGACCATCGACTTCGACGGGCTCAGCTGGCCTAGTAAGCAAGCTCCATATGTCCGAATACCCGGTGGCATTGCAGGTGCTGACAGTAGCATATAGGTCTCGGAACGCGCGAGCGCAAGGAAGCTACAGAGGAGGAGAAGGAGGAGCGTCTTGCGAAGCTCTCCGGCGCCGTGAAGACCATCCTGGAATGTCTCGGTGAAGACCCCAACCGCGAAGGCCTCCTCGAAACCCCGGAGCGTTATGCCAAGGCCATGTTGTTCTTCACAAAGGGATACGAGGAGAATCTGTTCGATATTGTCAACAGGGCTGTGTTTCACGAAGACCACGATGAGCTCGTCATTGTCAAGGACATTGAGGTCTTTTCCCTCTGCGAGCACCACTTGGTCCCATTCATGGGCAAGGTACTGTGACGTCCAAGCCAGTGTTGTTTCTTAGCTAACTTTGCGATTCAGATGCACATTGGCTACATCCCCAACCGCCGCGTCCTTGGGCTCTCCAAGCTCGCGCGCATCGCCGAAATGTTTGCGCGTAGACTGCAGGTCCAGGAGCGCCTGACCAAGCAAGTCGCGCTCGCTTTGTCCGAGGTACTCCAGCCGCAGGGCGTTGCCGTCGTCATGGAATCCAGCCACCTGTGCATGGTCATGCGCGGCGTGGGAAAGACCACCTCTACCACTACCACCAGCTGCATGCTTGGGCGCATGAGATCGACGGCGAAGACTCGGGAGGAGTTCCTGAACCTCGTCTTTGGCAACAGGCGCTAAGCCTCACACGTGTGCGCATTGCGCGCATGATTACAAAAATCCCTCCAGTCAGCGGTTTCGGCGTTTAACATACCGGGTTGGGTAGAAAGGCGTTTTGCGGGCGGTCCATACATCGCTTCCACTCATATCATAGAGTAGGACATTTACAGTTTCAACACTGACCGGTAAACCGTGTATGTAGGTAACCCCGCTTCAGAGGCGGATCTAGCTTTTTCTTCTATTCTTCAGTCTCGACCATGGAAGTCACAATTATTTTGGTTCTATCCACTTGTCTTGCTTCTGCGTTCGTGGCATCTTGGCGTAGTTGAGAGCTTCTGACATCATAGCATTTTCATAACCGTGGGCTGGACTTGTCTCCCATAAAATTATACGGCTTCAACCGTGGGCCATGTGCCAGCTGATTCTCTTTTGTCTGATATACCGTGTTTATACCATGCTGTACGAACTATCGCCGGGAGGATAAATAGTGCAGCATCCCGCGAGACCTGTCTGGTCTCACCGTCCCCCAACACTCACATCTACCATCACTTAATCACGAACAAAATGAAGGTCGTCTCTGTTATCGTGGCCGCTTGCGCCACGGCTGCCCTCGCCGCCCCTATCAATGTCAACGGCAAGACAGAACGCTCCGCAAGTACGCACCAAGTCCCCCACAGCTGCACCTCATCGCTCTGCTAACCAGCCTGCCGCGATTAAGAGCCCACAGATACCCCCAAAGAGGAAGATGCCCCAATCGCCAAGCTCCTCGACAACATGGTGATCAAGGCCCCGGCCAGCAACTTCCAGACGGACGAGTCGGACGCCCGGCCTATGTACAAGGTGCAGACAGAGCCGAGCAAGCCAGCTCTGCAGCGCGGGCCTGTCGTCCCCGCCGAGGAGACAGAGGACACTCCGTTCCTGTTTGCGCCCTTGGCTAAGCGGGGAGGCGGGGCTGCCTTTTTAGACACTTACATCAATCTCGTAGTCGCCGACGGTGGCAAAAGGGTAGCAGAGAAGATCAACAAAGAGGCCGAGAAAAACAAAGAAGAAGAGGAAGAAGAAGAGGAAGAAGAAGAGGAAGAAGAAGAAGAGGAAGAATACGACGACGACGACGACGACTTTTGGCTCCAGCGCCGCGGCGCCCTGGAGACGCCTCACCTCCCCCCCAACGCGACCGCCGCTAAGCACGACAACTGGATGACCTGGCTGAGCGACTACGTAGTTTCGCAGTACCAGCATGCAGCCCCGAAGGAAATAAAATCGACTGAAGAAGGATCGGAAAAACATGAAAACGACCCGTCTGCGCTCCGGCGCCGCAGCAAGCAGGAATCGCCCACCGTGGTCAACGGCAAGGCCGTGTCCGACGATACCCGCGAGGCATCGTACCCGCTGTACGATGACTACGGCATCAAGTACACACAGCTCTGGCATAAGCCGCCGTCGAAGCGCAGGCATGGGCCCTTGATCGTTGAGGATGTTAGTGCCGAGGGCGAGGGCGAGCGAGCTGCTGACGGGGTTGGCGCCTAGGTGCGCAGGGATTGAGAAGCTAGGATCGTTCTGGGCTACGTGTGTCGTGCTGGACGCTTTGGTAGCCGATGGATGATATGGGATTGGAAAGGCATGCTCTGTAGGTTTTAGGTGTTGTTGCGCTCTGTCTTGGCGCTTTTGACCAGTGAGGGAGTGTCGGAGCATAGGCAGTGGCTCTTTTCTTCTTTCCCTGTTTTCTGTCAGTTGGAATCCCTTTACTCTGAGTACTCTGAGTAGGTAAAGCGAATGGTGTTACACCTACGTTGTATCTATGACTTGCTGTTTAGACGCTATACAATCATCATCTCCCATTTTCTCCAAAACAACAAAGCTCACTCCACCAACGCAACACACAGTGTAGTGGTAGCTCAATCAAGCAGCCCTCCCTCACTGTCAGACACCATCCTCCCGCACCTCTCCCCACAACACACACTGCGCCACACAACAAGCCAACAACGAACGCACTCGGAGACTTAGTCGCACATATCCGCAACTCTGAGCTCCGGTCTCCGATCTCAAACTCACTCGGAGACTTTGTCGGCTACTGAAATCGGTGACTTTTATGTGCGGCGCAGTGGTCTGTACGCCGAGACACGTGCACGTTTGTTCGCCGAACTGTTGCTTTATTGTGTATGTCTATTGATTGTTTGGTTCTGTTGCAGTTTATTTTTTGTTCTGACGGAGCCTTAAACTGGTACTCCTGGAGAGAGCGCCGTCTAGCTCTTCGTGTGTGTATATAGCGCTATTCTCTGTCTGTCTGGCTGCGTGCAATAGCGTCATCTAGTCCGCTAGCAGACGATCCCGTAGTCTGATCTGTGCTTCCCTACCTATGCCCTGGCATGTCCTGCTGCCGTCCTCGCAGCGCCATAGATGCAGATAGCATGATGGGCAAGCCTACCCACCTGCATATGCAAACAAGCAGCCTCTTCTGTCAGGGCGCGGCATAGCTCAAACGCTGCACCTGCAAGCTCCCTCTGCGCAAACAACATCATGACCAACGCTCGCGCACCACTGCTGCCCCAATCCCAATTCTAGCACTCAGCAATCCCAAGTCTCAAGTCCCAGCCCAAAGCGCCGCATAAACGGAGTTCATAGCTCAACCCAGACTCGCCCGCCCTCTCTTCCTTCCCGGACAATCCCTCATCAAATGCCCCTTCTTCCCACACGAATGGCACTCTGTCTTAGACAAGTCTGGCCCACTGCCACGCGGGCTGCCACCGCCACCAGAATTCGAAATACTCGACAGCTGATTGAGCTTGACGACCTTTCCAGCACGCTGACGCGCCGCTTGCGCCAGCCGCGCCTTCTCCGCCTGCCGCTTCTTATCGCGCTTCGCGCGCACCTCGGCCCTGCGCTGTTCGCGCGCAGCGGGGTCCTCGTCGTCCTCGCGCTCTGAGTCCTCGCTCTCGTCCGAGGAGCTCGCCTCCCCGTTCTCGGCCTTCTTCTCTGGCTCCGGCTTCCGCCCAAACGACATGCGGCCCGTGACGAGCGGTGCGGCGGCCTCGTCCTCGTCGCTCTCGTCGTCCATGTCCCTGTCGCCGTCGCCGTCCTCGTCGTTATACGCGCCCCCGTCCAGCTCGCCATACCCCGCGCTCACGACGCGCAGCGCGTTGCGGGGCGCATCGGCCTCGGGCGCGCTGAACGAGAGCACCCAGCGCGTCTCGCCTGCCTCGGCGGCGGCGCGGTCGAGCGCGGCGTTGCGCTTGGCTTCTTCGGCGGCGAGGGCGGCTTGCACGGCGCTGAGCGTCGAGGCTGACTCTTGGCCTTGTTGCGAGAGGCGTTGGCGCTTGGAGGGCGGGCCGGTGGGCGTGCTGGGCTCGCTGTTGTGGGCGCTGCTGGGCTTGTTGGACGGCTTGGCTGCGGCGCGTTGCATGAACTGTGGGGTTGGGGTTAGCGGTGAGGTAGTGGAGTGGGAATGGAGAGCTTGCTCGTACCTTCATGGTGAGGAGGCGTGAGGACGCCGTTTTCCCAGAGTCTGGGGGTGCCATGGTGGGTGGTAGGGGTATGTGTGATGCTGTTTGGTTAGTGAGGGATTGGAGTGATGTTGTTATTCAAGTGATGGTAGCTCTTCACTCTGTGATTATGTACTTGATAATGGTTGCGACAGACTTGGGAACTTTGGACATCAAAACGTCGCGGGCCGCACGAGCCAACTCTTAAGCAACCAACCACCGACCTCAAGATCACCATCACGGCAGCAACCAGCACGACGACGGCCGTCCGGGACCAGCAGCCAACAACCTCCTCCCACACACACCTCCCGCTCACGACCACGACAATGTTCCGCCTCGCGCCCGCGCGCCTCCGCAGCAGCCTGCAGCCGGTCCAGCGCAGCAGCGCCGCTTTCGTGCGCACCGTCGCCAACAAGAGCAGCAGCAGCACGCCCACGCCGTCGGTCGACGCCATCCCGGCCAACAACCCCGCGCCCAAGGCCCCCGCGCCCAACGTCTCGGCCACCAACGCCGTGCCCACCAGCTCCGAGGGCTCCTTCGACCAGGTCCTGGTCGAGAGCGTCGAGAAGGGCGAGGCCCTGCGCACCGCCCAGGCCCCCAACCGCCAGGGCATCTGGTCGAGGAGCCAGCAGCCGCGCGAGCGCGCCATGGTCGGCCCGCGCTTCGAGCAGACCATCATGGAGGACCAGGTACGTTGTGCTTGTTGTTGTTGTTGGGGGGTTTGGCATTGAAACGCAATGGCTGACGACGGGCCAGCCCCGCCCTTATGCCGCCATCGATCTCATCCACAAGCAGCCCGTCCGCTGGGTAAAGGAGCGCACCGTCTCGTGCGATGGCGGCGGAGGGCCATTGGGCCACCCCCGCATCTTCATCAACGTCGACAAGCCGCAGATCTGCATGTGCACGTACTGCGGCCTCCCCTTTGTAAGTGTGCCAATTGCTATCCCCGCACACACCCGTCTCGAGAAGCGGCGTTTGCTGATTTTCGCAATGCGTGACAGGCCCACGAGCACCACAAAGAGCACCTCAAGGCCCAGCCGTCCTCGCCTTACCCCCTCGAGCCCACCGGCCAGGAGGGCGAGGTCGAGTTCAGCCAGCGCATCACCAACGAGCCGCTCGGGCAGAGGTAGACGGGCGGGCTAGTTGTAGAGTGTGAAATGCGGCATTGGAAAGAGAGTGTGCTGTGTACATATGCGTCGAATGTTTGAAGTTGTATTTTTGTCCTTGCGGAGCTCGCGGACTTCTCTGCCTCGCCGCTGTCTACCTAGAAGTAGGCACCAATCGATTACCCATCATGCACGCATGCCATTGGCATTCCAAGCTGCCTTGCTCGCGCTGTCATGTACAGCCAGCTAGCCAGCATCATCACGTCATAGCCACCATGTCGCAACCACCCTCATCCAGCACACACACCTCCCCTCTCAAAACCGCTCCTCCACAAGCAAACGCCCTCAGTTCTTCTCGCCCTGGATCGTGGCAACGACCTTACGCGAGTGCTTCGAGGCCCGGAACTCCAGGTACCAGATGCCCTGCCACGTGCCAGTCGCCAGGCGGCCATTCGAGATGGGAATCGTGACCGACGCGCCCACGAGCGCCGACTTGATGTGTGCCTGCAAAGAGAAAAAACGCAGCCTGTTAGCCACCACTGGACCAAAAACAAAAAACCACCGTACCCAATCCCAATAAATCTCCCTTTCTCGCCCTGTCCCATACATCCCCTCACCCCCTCAGTCCCACCGCGTACTTAAGCAGAAGACGACGCAAAAGAAACCCCACACCCAACACTCACCGGCATATCATCCAACCCCTCGGCACTATGGCGATACAGATCGCCCTTGCGGTCCTCGGGCGCAATCCGATCCAACGCATCCGACATATCGTCGCGCACATCCTCGTCCCAGTTCTCATTCAGGCTGAGTGCGCACGACGTGTGCTGCACGAACAGGTTCAGCAAGCCGACCTTGTACTCGCGCAGCTCCGGCAGCGCGTTCGTCACGTGGTCCGTCACTAGGTACGCGCCCTTGGACTTGGGCGGCAGCGCGATCGACTTCTGGAACCAGGACATTGTGGCGGGTTGCGGTGCTGGTGGTGTTGTTGGGAGGGTTGGTGGGTTTGCTGTTGCGAGGATGTTGTTGTAGCAATGTGCCGGCGGGCAGCAGGCGCACGTCGCGAGCGTCGGGACTGGCGGCGTCGAGTTGAAGAACGGCTTAAATGGTAGCTTGAGGATGCCGAAGAAGATGTCGGGGAAGAAGGCGAGGATGAGGACGAATAGGAAGATCGTGCTCGACGATGCTGTTGCCGTCGGAAGTGGCATGTTTTGCGGCCGACGTCATTGGGCAGTGTGGTAGGTGGGGTTGGTTGCCGTTGGCGCGTTCCCTCTTGCAACGTCGTGGCTCACCGACTCTAACTTATACTGCACGACAGGCGGGGAACACCTAGGCAACCACACAACGTGCGCGCTATCGGAGAGACAGGCTTCCATTTGCTACCTGTGTATTTGTGATACCCTGACTCGATTTGCAATTTTGGTTGCCCAGCTGTGCTTGAAAGCAGAAATCCATGGTACTGAAGAGAGAAAAAGAAACTGCAGTTCCGTCCACTCATCAAAACTGATGAAAGCCTACATCGGAGTGGAAAGTAAAGTAAACTCAATAATTGACCAATCAGTCGCTCGCTTGTTCGCTTACTCGTTGAAACTCGAAGAAGAAGGGTCGAGTCGATAGAATTGCTGGAAGAAAAAGAAGAGCTCGGAAATGTCGTCAAGAAAAGGAAAACAGCTGGGCATGAAAGGTCGAAGTTTTGGTCTCATGAAAGTCGTCTCGATGAAGCGCTAAGTGGGTGTCCAAACCTTCTTGTCTGACCGTTTTTGAAAGCATTCATTGAAGCGGATTCGTACTCCTGTGGAGAGCCTTGATGAAGGAGTCTATGAACATCAGTAAGACGAATGACACGGTCAATGCAGGAACGTACTCAAGTGAGGTTGCTTCAAGGACGTCTGCGGACAAACATGGCGTTACCGTAGGGGCCAACGCGCCAGGTGCCGGGCTGACAGGTGGCCTCAATGTCGGCGTATGAGCGAGGATTGTGGGAGCCGTCAAGCTCTTTGACGTCGAACATCTGGTCAGGACGAGGGTTGTACGGTCCCATTGCGTTCGGGGCGAAGATGTTTTCCATGTGAGCTATGCGGGCGTTGTCTATCCTGACCTCACGCTCGGTACGAGCGCGCCAGACGTGCTGACGCTCGCCGGGGTGGTTGATAGCACGATCGTAATAGCCCGGGTAGTAGCCGGGGTACATCATGCCGTGTGGACCGCGGGGACGAGGGTGAGGGCCGTAGAAGGGAGGCTGTCCAGGAAAGTAAGCAAATGGTGGACCGCGCATGAAGCCGCCGGGCATGAACATGGGTGGACCAAAGGGCATTGGGTGGAGACGCGGCTCGCGCCTGGGCGGCGGGTTGTTGTCATCTACGATGCGAACGGGATGGTCGTAGACGTAGATGTGCGGCTCGTCATTCCTAGGGCGAGGAGGAGGCATGCCGGCGAAGGGGTGACGTCTGCGAAAGTCGTCGTCTATCTGCATTGGGGAGAGAGAGGTTGAGTTGCAGTTGGTGTTGGGTGAGATGAAGTAGGTGGGAGGAAGGTGGGCTTTGTGCAGGTGGAAGGGCGCGGGAAGTAGGTGGTGCCGAGGGAGAGAGGGAAAGAGGGAGTCACCCGGCCGACAGAACCTGGCGACGATGCGGCTGACGGCGCCAATGGATGCCAACTTACCGACCAGAACCACCAGCTCCTCTTCGGTCCCCTGCGCCTCGATACGTCTTCGAGCTCCAATTCTGAGAAGGGCCAGCACATGGTTGCTGTGCTTGCGTCTGAAGGCGGTTGAAAGTTTGGAAAGCAAAACTGGCCGGTGGTAGAGGTGGAAAAGGGTTTGTCTTTCCCTCGAGATACTTACACTTACCCCCTCCGTCAGGCAACCATTCAGTCCTTCGTGCGACTCCCCATGTTTGCTTCCTCTCTCACACAGCAGCACCGTCAGTCACCGCCTCCAACAGACCCGCACCTAGAACGGAAGGTGTCATGTCAGCTTCGGCTATTTGCTACTGCCTTCCGACCCTCTCCTTCCTGCCATGGACCGAGTCCGCCATCCACGTTGCCATGTCCGGTCATCGGCTACCTGCAGCGTGGTACGCATAAACAGCTGGCCCCGAGGACACTGAGCATCATTGACCACTGCGGATTCCCGGACCGAACTTGCTTCATTGGAACATGAAAAAAACAGCGCTATGGACGGTATTTACGAAAACAATTGTCCCATAACTCATGGATGGTGCCTGCGCACTCAACTTGACCCCCTTCGGCGCTATAGTCTTACCCTTTACGATCCTTCAGTCACCTATTTTTATCAACAAAGACTTTGTTCCTCATATGACAAGCAATGTCTCGACTATGCGCTCAGCCGAGGAATGACTATGAGCACATGGTCCCATTGTTGAAGATAAAAGGCTTTGAAAAGGATTGGAGGAGCTAGCCATGCAGCGTCGTCCACGCGGGTCTCTACAGACGCAACGTTTTTCCGACCCGCCTCGAACCATCACTCCTCGAACAGCGAACATTGTTCATCGACAAAGACCCCAAGATCGCAAGTCTTTGCAGTCCAAAGCCGAAATACTTCAGGACTTTCTTGAATAGTTGGGCATTATTTGTGGTCATCAAAGCAAGCAACAAGACACCCAAAACCCGGTACATTCGAATTTAAGCAGTCCATTGGCATCATCCAGACCAGCCCCTTTCAATGAAGCCTGTCCCCTTCCCATCCGTTTCTTTAGCCACGATCCACTCCACTCCACCTCAACCCCCCCAACTCCATCTGCCTAGGATACAACTACGGCAGTGACCATTCACCAATTTCCCTATCCCGCGCTAAATCATTTGCGACCCCCGGCATGGGCGGCGGAGGCGGAGGCGGGGGTTGCCGTGCCAACGCTGGATAATAACGCGGCGCATACGCCGCTCGCCGGCGATACATACCGCCCCTCAGCAGCGCCGGGTCCAGCAACCCAAATGCCCACCCAGGCCTCTCCCACTCTTCTCCAAGGTCTCCGTACAGCTCCTCGTCCCATAGCAGCGGCATGTCCGCCTCCGGCGCGAACACGATGTTGAACGCGGCTAGTCGCTCGGTTGCGAGGAGCCGGATCTCTAATGCCTCTTCTGCGGTCCAGAGGTTGTGCAAGAAGGGGATGTTGGGGCGGTTGATGATGGGGTCGAGCAGCCGCTGGTTTAGTCGGGGGTGCAGGGGTGGTTGCTGGTGCGGGTGTGGCTGCTGGCGTTGGTGTGGTGGTGCTGATGGTGCTGGGGGGCGCCGTAGCTGGGTGCGGAGGTAGGGGAGGAGATAGCAGGTTGTGAGTTCGGAGAGGAGGAAAAGCAGGAGAAAAATTGGGATGTCGTAATCGTCCATTGTGGTTGTTTTTGGTAAGGGTGTTTGGAAGTTCGTCTGGTGATACTGTTGTGGTTGTGGTTCTGGAACACAGGTTGTGGGATGTGAATTGCAGGACAAGAAGAAGAAGCAGTTCTTTATACGTCTGTTCTGGCGTTGCCTTTGGGGTTTGTGTTTGCGAGACGGTTCGGTTTGCGTGGACAGCAGACAGTGTTGATGGGGATCGTGTGCGATTGTTTGGTGTCACAATGACAAGGCAAATCGATCTGGGATCGCTTTTTAGATCTGGTTTCTTGATGTAAAGCAAATGGATCTAGCATACTTTGCTGGATGCAGGACAACTGCTAGTTGCTTGTTGAGATGGTTAGGTGGTGTGGAGGCGGTGTTGTGCTTAGAGGTGGAGTTGGGGTGGTTGTTCAGTGGTATTCATGTCATGATAGTCAAACACGCTCAGAAGCAGTAAAATCAAAATCAATTCATGATATAGATCCCTATAGACTGACGAGCTAGGCTCTGTCTACCGGGGTGCTATGGAGTTTTTGAATGCAAAACCGTTGGAGCAGGGGGAGACTTCACTGACGCCGTTTTTCTTGTGCTTTGTATCAATCTGAATATCCTTTTGCCTGAATCTTCCCATACCATGTACTCTCCACTGTCCTCCTTAGCCTTGCTGTCCAGAACTAGTCAGTGACTGTAGTGTCGTCGTCGTGTGGTGAGCTGGCAGTGCTGTGGGTGGATGAATGCTGAAGTGTATTTTATCCTAATGCGCGGGCTGTACGCGTATTGGAGTTTGAATGCCGACGTGTTGTGGGAGACGTTGCTATAGTAGTGATGTTTTTGTGTCGAATGCAAACTGGGAATCGGGTGTTGTTGTGCAAGCTAATAGAAGCTGTCGGTTATGGAGCAAATGCGGAAAGGTCTTCCGACTTTAGGTGTAACTCTTTTGGTGAAAGGATTTGAGCAAAATTTTTGTAGTGGAGAAACCGTAACGTGTCCCCTGGTACTCGGTAACTACGAGTTTGAGTGGAGAGGTGTTGTTGAGGGAGGTCCGGATCATGATGGCTACTGTGGTTTTTCCAGCATTTCGAGGAATACTTTGTGGAAATATTGATTTCCCTCATATTCCCTCTCCTCAGAGTGGGACATAGCTTCGTGTCTTTGTCCACACCAAATGATAAAATCATCCCGAAAAGTTGTCCGGATAAGTTCTACAGCAGCGCGGTTGCTCCCTTTCCTTTTCGCAACTGTCTCCAGCCAAGTGCGGCTATCTTCAAAGAAGACGGTGCAAAAATCCCTGATAACAGAGAAGGAAGTGAAATACCAAAACTTAAGAGTCAAAGATTCGAGGTTGGGGGCATCTTTGAGGATATCGAAAGCGAGTCCAGCACACCGAGGTCGCGGTGTTTCTTCGTGATAGTCAACGATGCGGATATGCCGGAGCCTGGATCTAGTCTCGGGACGCAAGTCCACGATGAAGGAGTAAAAACTCTCTAGTTCACAAAAATCAAACCTGTTTCCGTAGAGGAGTGATGCGGCTTCAGCATGAACGGTTTTGTTGGCCAGCAAAAGCTTCGTTGTTATTTCGTCCACCCAACAATTAGAAAGATAATGTGTCTTTTGTTGAAAATCTTCCTGTCCAGTCTCGAAGCCTGAGTGTAATGATGATATCTGTAGGTAATTCCTGCAGAGGGCATGTTTGTAGATCATGTTCCTGATCTCACCGGGCAGATCGAGAAAACCAAGTTTTCCATTTCTGGTCAGCGAGCTGTCTGCTTCTTCTTCCTGTGACGAGGTCAGCTTTGAGAAACAAAGAGTACACGGAAGAGCTCAAGGATGTTCTAATGTCTTACCTGCGTGGGCGATATCTCATCGCTGAGACGTTGCTTCTTGCGAGGCGGAGACCCCGAGTCTCGGCTTCGCTTCATCATTCCTTGTCTGACGGCATGAACGGATATGGTGGTGAAGGTGAAATATAGAGAGGAGAGAGAAAGCTCTTATGCATCTACCCAATGGTCGTTTGTACGAGTTTAGTTGCCAAGGGCAAAGAAAGAGCGTTGAAGTCAATGTACCTGTGATGGTTTAGAGGAGAGGAGGCGGACGGGCAATGAGCTTTTATAGCCACTAGACCACCTGGCACACCTGACTGTAGCTGCCATATTGAGCAGTCACCTTTTTCTGAGCTTTACTTTACTTTATACGTGAAAGAGGTCATACCTTTGCATGCCTATATCAGAAGTTCAACAAACTTCACTTCACTTCTTACCAAATTTCACAGACCAACAAGGTTCCATCTGTCTTCTCCTCGTCATGCGTGGCATTTTCTTTGTTCTTTTTTGAAATTCGTACCAAAATAAGCACTGTAGAAGTCACTACTTCACAGAGTTCGGTATGGTAGTGAGGCAAGTTCGGTCGCTGATGCGTTGCCAACTTGCCGTCCAGAATTTGTTGCTGCCAGTGAATCTATGTACTTCAGGCTAGCGGGTAAGACTATGACAAAGCTCCGTTATAACATCTCAACATGGAAATGAAAATCATTTGCGACGCTCGGATATGGTGTAGTTGATACATTGACCAATGGAATGGGTAGTTGCAGGCTCACAAGCACTACCCGGAGAATCGGAATTCTCCAAATTTTGGCAAATTGTTGGAAGCTGCTGGAACCTGGTAGAACTGGAAACTTCTAGAAACTGCTGGAAGCATCCACGCCGCGAAAAGTGACTCACAAATGACGACATGATATAGCAAACAGAACCTGCGAGCTGCTGCCTTCAAAGCACGTGACACACAGCGGTGTACTCTGATTGGCTCGCTTAGGCATGGCCTCTGCCAGCGGCTGCCTATAAATTCTCCCTTCCCCCTCGACCCTTTTCCTCCCGCATCTTGGTGCAAGGGCATTACGCATATCAGTGAGGATTCGTCCGAGATTGCGTTTTTGCTAGTTGAAAACTACAACTAATGACCGCTCCTGTTGGTCCTCGTGATCGGCAGGGAATTTTTGGAAACTTTCAGACCTTGGTCTTTTCGTTGTTGCTCTCGCCTTGCGCGGGTCTCCAAAGAAGAGAATCATTTCAAACCGAAACACCTCACCAGTGACTCCTAACCACCTATAACGTCTCACCAGTGACGTCGCTACTACAACATGCCCAACACTGCTCTCATCACCGGCGGTATGCTCGTTGTTCATCATCCTGCTGCTAGGTCCTCGCGCTGACTGCCGCAGCGACCGGTCTTCTTGGTCGGGCAGTCGCGAAGGAGTTTGCGACACGCGGGTGGAAGGCTGTCGGCACCGGCCTTTCGCGCGCAAGTCCGCCCTCGACTGTCAAGCTCGATCTCTTGAACAGCGAGGATATTGAAAGGGTTTTGGATGAAATCAAGTATGTCTTAGTTGTTTGGCGACTCATCACCTCACGCTGACAATGGTCGAAGACCGGACGTAGTTGTGCACTGTACGTACCTCAACACCGAATGCGAGCTGATCGCAAATACTGTCTAGCTCCTAAACCGTCTCAACTGCCTGCGATTCTGACCGCGAACAGGCGCAGCGAACCGTTTTCCCGACTCCTGCAATGCCGACCCTGCCGCGGCCATCGCCCTCAACGCAACTGCCTCCCATACGCTAACAAGTCTGGCCAGCCGCCGCAGCATCTTCCTCCTCTATATCAGTACAGACTATGTCTTCTCTGGTCTTCCTGGAGAAGCGCCGTACCTCCCATCCTCCACCCCCGCCCCACCGAATATGTATGGCCAGACAAAGCTTGAAGGAGAGAAAGCAGTCCTGACTGCGGCAGCGGATAGCGGTAACCGAGGTACGGGTCTGCCCCTCGCAGCCGTCCTCCGCGTGCCCATTCTCTACGGGTCCTGCTCCAACCCGGCAGAAAGCGCAATAAACGTTCTGGTCCAGCAGATTCAGAAGGCGGTAGCCCTGAAGGCCGATGAGCCACGGATCCAGATGGATGACTATGCTCAGCGGTTCCCAACCAACATCGCTGACGTTGCACGCGTATGCTTCGACATTTGCGCACTGTATCGCGGCTTGATTTCCCCAGCGGCTGGGTTTGGTTCGAGTCGTCTGCCTGGGATACTGCATTTCTCGTCTGAAGATAAGATGACCAAATATGATATATGCGAGATCCTGGCTGAGGTTTTGGGCGTCACGCTGGATGGTATGGAGAAATTCAAGCCTCCAGAGGATGAGGGTGAGGGCAAGGTGAAGAGGCCTTACGATTGCCATTTGGATACGAAGGAAACCAGGGAGCTTGGAATCGATCTGCAGACAGTAGATTTCAAAGGCTGGTGGAGACAGGAGTTGGCGTCCAAACAGTGATGATAGCATTAGAGAGAAGGATAATTATTAAATTACATTGGATGTAAAGAATGGCACACACTCTCTCTTTGAGCCCCAATGTCTTATCTGCTATGTCCTGTGAACCCAGGCTGCCTTTTTTCGTACCGTGAAAGACTGTAGATGATACCCAAAACAGCAAGGTTATGGGTGTCGCGCCAAGAAAACACTTTGCGCGAGGCAGCGCGTCGCGTGGAGCCTGACGCGTTTCGCGCCCCGCCGGCTCCATTTCGCTTCGGCGGTTTCTTCGCCTTTTGCCATGGCGACGGCGGGAACAACAACATCACAATCTTCCTCACTCAGGCCTGTTCACGCGCCCACCACGTCAACTTCTACAAGCCTCTAAGAGCTGGGAGTTGATCTTGTTTACGTTATCCGCTACAGATACCCACCTTCTTGCTTCCAGTTTCTACGTCACTGCTATGGACAGGCAATCAACATATTCACTGAGCCTCTTTGGCGGTCAAGACAACCAGGATGGCGAAGACAGCAACTCTCAGATCCGGCAGCAGCTGGTGAATTTCATTCTTGACTTCCATATCGACAACATCTTCATTTATAGGTATGCTTAGCGGCGCATGCGGAAGCTGACGAAACTGACGACATAACAGAGACCAAATTCGAGAGAACGCCCTCATCAAGCAATACTACTGCGATATCGACATCGCGCACCTCATATCTTACAACGAAGAGCTTGCGCACAAGTTGACGAGCAATCCCACCGATATCATTCCTATTTTCGAAGCGGCGCTGAAAGTCTGCACGCAACGGATTGTATACCCCTCGCAAAAGGAAATCAAGCTCCCCGAGCACCAGCTTCTCCTGCACTCCTCAGCATCGCAAATCTCTATACGCGACCTCAATGCAGACAACGTTTCGCATCTTGTCCGGATACCAGGTATCATCATTGGCGCCTCGACTCTCTCTTCGAAAGCCACTACACTTTATATACAATGCCGCAACTGCCAGCACACTAGTCAAATTCCTGTGACGGGCGGATTTGCAGGCATTTCGTTGCCGAGGACTTGTGGGAGACCCAGCACAGAGAACGATGAGGGCGTCAAATGCCCGTTAGACCCTTACTTTGTCGTACACGAAAAGTGCCAGTTCATCGACCAGCAGGTGCTAAAGCTCCAAGAAGCACCGGACCAAGTTCCAGTAGGAGAGCTTCCGCGCCACATTCTGATCTCGGCCGACCGCTACCTGTGTAACCGCGTTGTTCCCGGCTCGCGGTGCACAGTAATGGGTGTGTTTTCCATTTATCAATCAAAGGGATCGAAGGGAGCATCAAACGCAGCGGTCGCTATCAGGAATCCATACATGCGCGCCGTTGGTATCCACTCGGACGTCGATCACACTATGAAGGGCAACGCTACATTCACAGAGGAAGAGGAGCAAGAATTCTTGGAAATGAGCAGGAGGCCAGACCTCTACGATATCTTCGCAGATTGCATTGCGCCATCTATCTACGGCAACAAAGATATCAAGAAGGCCATTGCCTGTCTCTTGATGGGAGGCTCGAAGAAAATTTTGCCAGACGGCATGAAACTGAGAGGAGATATCAACGTTCTTCTATTGGGTGACCCGGGTACTGCGAAGTCTCAGCTCCTCAAATTTGTCGAAAAAGTTGCCCCAATTGCGATCTATACCTCTGGTAAAGGATCTTCAGCGGCTGGTTTGACTGCTTCAGTACAGCGTGATGCCAGTACTAGGGAGTTTTACTTGGAAGGGGGTGCTATGGTGCTCGCAGACGGCGGTGTGGTCTGCATTGATGAGTTTGACAAAATGCGCGACGAGGACAGAGTCGCCATTCACGAAGCCATGGAGCAGCAGACTATTTCCATTGCTAAGGCAGGCATCACTACCATTCTCAATGCCAGAACCTCCGTTCTCGCGGCTGCCAACCCCATCTTTGGTCGCTACGATGATCTTAAGACGCCGGGCGAGAACATCGACTTCCAGACCACCGTCTTGTCGCGTTTCGACATGATTTTCATTGTCCGTGATGAGCACGAGCGTGGCCGTGACGAGAGGATAGCTAAGCACGTCATGGGCATCCACATGGGTGGCCGTGGTGTCGAAGAGCAGGTGCAGGCTGAGATTCCCGTGGAGAAGATGAAGCGGTACATCAGCTACTGCAAGCAGTAAGTCCCCGTCCAAAACATGAGATTCTTGAACACGGCTGACAGATAGCAGAAAATGCGCCCCTCGTCTTTCCCCTGAAGCGGCGGAGAAGCTTTCCTCGCACTTTGTCAGCATCCGTCGCCAGGTTCACGCCGCCGAAATGACCGCCAATGCTCGGTCCTCAATCCCCATCACTGTACGTCAATTGGAAGCCATTGTTCGTATAACCGAGTCGCTGGCGAAGATGACACTTTCGCCCATTGCGACCGAGGCGCATGTGGATGAGGCGATCCGTCTATTCTTGGCATCCACTATGGATGCCGTCACCCAGGGTGAAGGCCAGGGCAGCCGCGAGCTGATGGAGGAAGTAAACAAGGTTGAGGAGGAGCTTAGAAGGCGTCTGCCCATTGGCTGGACGACGAGTCTTGCGACGTTGAAGAGGGAGTTTGTGGATTCCAAGGGCTATTCTGAGCAAGCTCTCAACAGGGCGTTGGTGGTGATGCAGAGGAGGGAAACGGTACAGATAAGGCATGGCGGTAGTCAAGTTCACCGCAGCGGTGTCTGAGGCTGTCCAGGGATTGGGAAGGTGGGCCAGACGATTTGCGCATGGTTTATGAGGCGTTGTGCGTTCTGCAAGCCGGGAGGACTGGGGCTTTTTGGTTGGGGGTTTGAGAAAAATACCACGGATGTTTAGCAGACAGGCAGATCAAACGTTGAGGGCGACACGACATTGGCCGACACGAGTCAATGCATGAGTGCATATGGACCAGGGAGGTATGTATAGGCAAAAGAAGCGGGTGCGTATCCTCTCTGTGTGTCGCGAGGGTACCTACGTGGTCGAATGATGGTTGCGTTGAAAGTGGGCACGGAGATCCTTTCGCACGTATGTATTCCGTCTCCGAATCAAACAACTGATGATCGGCTGAGGCGGCACAGTTCGCGAGATGGGCAGAAGCTTCTTCGCTCGCTCGAACAGCGACAGGGAGATCTGCACGCGAGGATTTCTCCAGGACGGAGCACGGTCGGGGAAGCTGTGGGAGAGAGCAAGCAGGGGCTTCTTCTTGTTTTGTGCGGGCGTCATCGGGCCGATGTTTCGCTGACTCCACCCCGCATTTTCCACCGTCTTGGTGGAGAGGCGTGGAGAGCTCCGGAATGACGTTGCTCGGTGGTGGAGGATCGACTCTCCCAACAAAGCTTCCCTCGTGGGCCAATTGCCCTCGCACGAGCTGCTACCGTGTCCGAGAGCCCAATTGACGAGCCCGCTCTGTGCATTTCGCACTGCAGAGCACCCTCGTGGCCATGGTGACCTCGAGAGCCGCCTGTGCCGCAGGGTTCCCGGGGCGGCCGCAGCGTGCCGCCAGTCGGGCTATCGACGCGCGAGGAGAAGCACGCATTTGCTTGTGAGCTAGCTAGCCATTGCAAGCCTCGTATGCAAGATGCGTGGGAGACGGCGCCTATGATCATGCGCCGCGATCAGGAGACGGGGGGGGCAAAAGCGCGGCACCGTGCTGCTTTGCCCTGGAAGCCAGTGACGTCCGTCGCAAGCTGTGTGAGCTTTAAGCGACGGGGCCAGCCATCTCCAGACGTTCACTTGATTCTCCACACAACGCTCGTGCCCTTTGCCGAGAAAGTACATCAACATCCTCTTCCCTGCGTCAGAGGCTTCGCTCTTGTCTTTTTGTCGCTCCACTCCCACCCAATTCTCTTTGTCTCTCGCCGCCCGACGCCTCCCCCTCCCCTCTGCACACGCCCGTCATGACAGACCAGCCCCAGCCACGAGATGTCACGAATCACATACTCTTCGAGGTGGCGACCGAGGTCGCAAACAGAGGCAAGTCTACGTATCTCCAGCGCGCATTGGCATCACTGACTGGATGCTTTGTACTTAGTTGGTGGCATCTACTCCGTCTTGAAATCCAAGGCGCAGGTCACGACAGCAGAGTATGGCGCGGCCTATACGCTCTTGGGTCCCCTCAACCGGAATTCCGTAAGTATTCTTGCCTTCGCGCGATGAAGCTAATACGCTGAGATTAACGTTGGCACCAGGCAAATGTTGAGGTGGAAGAACTCGTCCCCAGGGATCCGGCTTTGATCGAGACCATCAAGTCGATGAATGATCGCGGCATCGCTACACTCTACGGTCGATGGTTGATTGATGGCGCGCCTCGCGTTCTGCTTTTTGACACGGGCACCGCGTACAAATTTCTCGACGAATGGAAGGGCGACCTCTGGACCGTAGCCGGCATTCCGTCACCGCCAGGTGACTCGGAGACGAACGAGGCGATTGTCTTCGGTTATCTTATTGCTTGGTTCCTGGGAGAGGTAGGGATCAACAAGCTGGCTGCCACAGACTCTGGTACTAACTATTGTCTAGTACGCCGCTCAGGAGAAGAAGCGCGCAATTGTTGTTCAGTTCCACGAATGGCTTGCTGGTGTGGCGCTGCCCTTGTGCAAGAAGAGGCGTATCGACGTGACCACAATCTTCACGACACACGCGACGCTGCTTGGTCGGTATCTCTGCGCTGGTTCGGTCGATTTCTACAACAACCTACAATACTTTGATGTGGATGCCGAGGCGGGCAAGCGCGGTATCTATCACAGATACTGCATTGAGAGGGGCGCCGCACACTCCGCTGATGTGTTTACGACTGTTTCACACATTACAGCGTACGAGAGCGAGCACTTGCTGAAGCGGAAGCCAGACGGCGTTTTGCCAAACGGTCTCAACGTCAAGAAGTTCTCCGCCACTCACGAGTTCCAAAACTTGCATCAACAGGCCAAGTCGAAGATCAATGACTTCGTCCGCGGTCATTTCTACGGACACAACGACTTCGATCCGGAGAACACTTTATACTTCTTCACGGCTGGTCGCTATGAGTACAGGAACAAGGGCGTGGACATGTTCATCGAGTCGTTGGCTCGGCTGAACCATCGCATGAAGAGCACAGGCTCGAACATGACTGTGGTCGCGTTCATTATCATGCCAGCACAAACACAGTCGCTAACCGTAGAGGCACTCAAGGGGCAAGCAGTCATCAAGTCTCTGCATGACACGGTTAACGTCATCTCGCAGAATGTTGGCAAGAAGCTCTTCGAGCGCTCTCTGGCATGGCACGAGGGTGCGGAGCTTCCTGAAGACAAAGAGCTTTTGAGTGCGGCCGACAAGATCATGCTCCGTCGGCGACTGTTCGCCATGAAGCGTCACAGCCTCCCACCTATCGTTACGCACAACATGATCAACGATCATGACGACCCGATCCTCAACCAGATCCGTCGGTGCCAACTGTTCAACCACCCGTCTGACCGTGTCAAGATTGTCTTCCACCCCGAGTTTCTGAATTCCGCCAACCCCGTCTTGCCCCTGGACTATGACGACTTCGTCCGCGGTACGCATCTCGGTGTCTTCTCTTCTTACTACGAGCCTTGGGGCTACACGCCTGCCGAGTGCACCGTGATGGGTGTCCCGAGTATCACGACGAATTTGTCCGGTTTCGGCTGCTACATGGAGGAATTAATTGAGAACGCGCAGGACTACGGTATCTACATCGTCGACCGCCGGATGAAGGGAGTTGATGACTCTGTCAATCAGCTGTCTGAGTTCATGTTCGAGTTCTCTAAGAAGAGCAGGCGTCAACGTATCAACCAGCGCAACAGGACTGAGAGGTTGAGTGACCTGCTTGACTGGAAGAGGATGGGCATGGAGTACGTCAAGGCCCGTCAGCTGGCGCTTCGGAGGGGTAAGTCGATGCTCATGATCCTGTTGATTTCTTGCTTTGACTGACTTGACTTTGCAGCTTACCCGGATGCTTACGATGGCGAGGCTGAGCCGGATTTCTTCGGATCAGCCGAGGTCAAGATCACTCGCCCACTCTCGGAACCCGGATCTCCCAGGGACCGCTCCGGCATGATGACACCCGGAGACTTTGCTTCGCTGCAAGAGGGTAGGGAGGGTCTTTCCACAGAGGACTACATCGCATGGAAGTTGCCGTAAGTACAATCGTACACCGCCACCGAGGCAAAGTCGTATGCTAATACGGGGCAATAGTGAGGAGGAAGATCCCGACGAATACCCGTTCCCTCTCACGCTGAAGACGAAGGCCAAGCACGCCGATGGAGTGTCGCCCGGCATGTCTCCCGCAGGCGCAAACGGGACTTCATAATGGCGCAATGCGATGACCGCGGAAGCCGCGGCAGCCATTTAGCGTGAGGGGTAGTTTTGGACCCTGCATGTCGAGAGATGGGTCTCTCCACCGGTGAGCTTGAAGAAGGCTTGGCGAAACGTGTTGCGGCGGGGTCAAGCGTCGAATTGGACCATAGCATGCTGCATAATCATGAGTTTCGATGTTTCTTCCTAGCACCTACAACGTACGACCAGTGAGCTTTTGGTGATTTTGCTATTGGGTTTCGGGGTACATATGTATAAAAAAAAATAGCGAGAGTGAGCATTCGTAGGCGATGAGGTCTCGGGCGAGCGGCTGAGCACAAAATTTTTCTCATTGAGAAATTGCGATCGAACAGAGGGAGTGGGAAGGTGGATGGGGATGCGGAAGGACGATGAAACGCGGCGGTGCTCGTGGCGCCCAAATGGGGCCTAGAGCCGTCGGTCGAAGTCCCCCGCAAGCCAAACGCGACGATGGCGGGACCCGCGCGACTCTCCTTTTACTTTGGGTCTGGCTGCGCCATCCCCCCCACTGCTCGGCGCTCGAGACAAACAAAAGAGCTGCGAGCAGCACTCGAGCTTTGGCACCATTGCACGTCCGCGCACTTACCACCCTCGATCCCGACCATATCAGACGCCTGTTTCTCGCCTCGTTCCCTCTTCTTCTTCTTCCCACGATGCGTCGCAACCAACAAGCTTGATGTCCTCCTCGAGTCGCCTCGCCCGCGTGCTTTCCACGCCTTTTCCCGACCTCGGCCTGGCAATCACCTCACCGGCCTGCTAACACGCAGCCTCCCGGAGCCATTGGCTTGCTGACCTACCGCTGGCGTGCCACTACCGTAACCACAGACGACGTGTTCACCTCACACTACTTCTGCCCGGCCGGGTCCATCTTCCGCCCGCTTACCTCCACAACTTCCATCCGTCGATACCAACCTGAAAACACAGCGCTGCCGGGAATCGGAGACAATGTTCGACCCGTTGATCGAGGCGGCCGCCTGGATAAGGCAGCGCTTTCCAAAGCGCATACACTTTACTATGATGCGCTTCAACTTTATCACCCTGCATTGTACGCGATACAACCCACCTATATTACCGCAGCAGATTTTTGTTGCAGTCGCTGATCCTATGCTAATCTTGCAGATCTGTACCTTATTCTCATGACAATTCTCGGCTCGATCCTGATCTACCCCGCGGGTGGCATGCGGTACATCGATGCGCTCTTCTTCTCCAGCGGTTCCGCTACCCAGAGCGGCCTGAACACCATCGACCTCAATAAAATCACGCTATATCAGCAAGTTGTCATTATGCTCATCGCCTGCGTCTGCAACCCGATATTTATCAACACATTCGTCGTGTTTGTCAGACTGTACTGGTTCGAGAAGCGCTTTCAAGGCGTAGTACAAGAAGCGGCGCGCAATCGTTCGCGCACGTTTTCGAAAAGGAAAAGCGAAATGAGAGAGGATAGGGACATTGCGCACGAGGAGCTGGGGGTCGGTGGACGCCCAATCACGGTCGTGCGCGATTCGGAAGGGTATGCGCAAGGTGCGAACTGCAATATGGAAGGCGAAATTGAAGAAGACGGGAAGGAAAATGAGGCTGAGGAACAATCAATAATACGACCGTCATCCAACAGCAAGAGCAGTGGAGGACTAAGCGAAGAGCCCGCAGTGCCTGCACCGCTGGCCAGAGAACCCAGCGCAGAAATTGATGCCATCCAGCCCTTTCGAAGAGACATTACCTTTGCCGATGACGTCAAACCACCTCCGAGACGGGTCACTACCACCGATATCGAGCGTCTCCCCGAGAGGCGGACTGCTGAACAACATATCGCCTTTGTCGAGAATCAGCGTAGACCCAAGGCGAAAGGGCGGTTGCGGATCCCAGGCCCACGAGACTACGATCGCGGCGACAAGCCTCAGCGCCTTGATGAAGATGATAACAGCGCTAGCCTCGGACGGCAACGGACAAATGACTCGAGCCAGCGTGGCAGGGATGAGGAAGCCAATCAGCCGGCGGATGCCGTCGATCCTGGTATGAATGGAGATGATCAACAGCTCAAGAAGCACCGTACCTTTTCGGTTTCGGAGCCCTGGCAACCTGGAAAGATACGGACAGGCCTCGACGCCTTCAAGCGCAAAATCACATTGAAAGATGAGGAGGACCCACCGTCTGGACTTCGCCAGCGCAATCGCACTGCGACTTTCAAAAGCTTCTTGACCTCGAAGAGCCAAGATCGAGACCCGATGCCGTACTTGAGTTGGACGCCAACCATTGGTCGCAATTCGGCATTTGTGGATCTAACAGAAGACCAGAGAGAAGAATTGGGAGGAATAGAATACCGGGCGCTGAAGACTTTGGCCTTCATCCTAGTTTGTGAGTAACTGGAAAGGAGTTTTTAGTCGCATTGCTAACTCGCGAGTGTAGGCTATTACGTTGGCTTTCATCTTCTCGGAATGGTGTGCTTGCTTCCGTGGTCATTGCATACGCACTACAAGAATTCTGTTCTCAAGCCAGACAAAGTCAGCGCTGCTTGGTGGTAAGTGAAAACACTCAAAAGAGTGCGTCAGGTCACTGACTCTATCAGGGGTGTTTTTACGCCAGCATCAATGTTCAACGATCTCGGATTCACCTTGACTCCGGACTCAATGACATCGTATCATGATGCAATTTTTCCCTTGCTCCTGGGAAGCTTTCTTATCGTCATTGGCAACACCGGCTTTCCTTGCATGCTCCGATTCATCATCTGGGTCGCCGCAAAGTGTGTTCCGTATGAGAGTGGAGTTTTCCAAGAGCTCAAGTTCCTCTTGGATCACCCGAGACGCTGTTTCACTCTTCTCTTTCCCAGCAAAGCCACATGGTGGTTGTTCTGGGTGTTGGTGATTTTGAACGGCACCGACTTGATTCTCTTCGTCGTTCTCGATCTGAATGATAGTACCGTCACTTCTCTGCCACCGGGTATCCGTGTGCTCAATGGTCTTTTCGTGGCCTTCAGCACGCGCACAGCCGGTTTCACGTGCATCAATATCTCCGATTTGCATCCGGCCGTGCAGGTCTCTTACCTCATCATGATGTACATTTCCGTTTTTCCTATCGCCATTAGTTTGCGTCGGACAAACGTGTACGAAGAGAAGTCGCTTGGCCTCTACGCAGATGCAGAAGAGGAGGATGAAGGTGTGGAGCAAAGCTACGTGAGTACTCACTTGCGTCGCCAGCTTTCCTTCGACTTGTGGTTTGTCTTCTTGGGATTCTTCTTAATCGCCATTATCGAGGGATCCCGCCTACAAAACACCAACGAGTACTCTTTTGAGCTCTTCTCCGTCCTCTTTGAAATAGTATCCGCCTACGGCACCGTCGGCCTTAGTCTGGGATACCCTACTATAAACGCCTCCTTCTCAGCAGAATTCGCGACGCTTTCCAAACTCATCATCATTGCGATGCAGATCCGTGGACGCCACAGAGGTCTGCCCTACGCGCTCGACCGTGCCATCTTGCTGCCCTCGGATACACTGCACAAGAAAGAAGACGAGGAGCTGAGCCGGCGCGTGACGCGGCGCGGCAGCGTGATGAGCAAGCCTGAGGGCGGTTTTGGCGGCGGCGAGAACGCGCCCTTTAACCGACAGCCGACATTCAATCGCCGCGCCAGCGTCATGACGGCGTTTGATGAGGAGGGCGCCGCTGCGGGCGTAGGCGCCGGAGCGGGCTTGACCACAGTTCCTACGCGCAGTGGCAGGGGTCCGACGACCATGGGCCTAACGAAGCTGTTGAGCGGTGCGCTATCAGCGGGACCGTCGATCCAGCGCGAGAAGAAGGCGTAAGCCTGTTTAAAAACAGGCGGAACGGTGTTGTATAGGGGAGTTGTGAGAGAGTAGATTGGGCGGGGAAATTATACCATATGGGAGGTGCTTTGTGAGCGTTATGCGAGACTGGTACGGCAACAACAACGGCAACGGAGCAACAGCGGAGTGCGATTAGACTTGTTTCTTGCTTTTCTTTTTGGGATGGGCTTTGTGCGTGGAAAATTTTGTGGTGGGTAATTGGCAGGGCGCTTTTTGAGGAGGATTGCTTTGTTTTATTTGATTTGCTTTTGGTGGATTAGACTTGTTGTTTGGGGTGGCGTACACGAGTGCTGGAAGGTTGGTCTACTTGTCTGAAAAGGCGAGCATGACGGATGGAAGGTAGCTTTGGATTTTTGGCTGTCCTCATTCTTTTTTTCCTCTTTTTCTTTTTCTTCTTCGCTGGAGCGCGCCACGCTGCTAACCTTACACTACTACTTAGTTTACTTGCACTTCTTCTCGTTCGAGCTTAATCATGACGACGCCTTTTTGTGGCTATTGGCAGCCACTCCTTCACTTCCACTTTTCGCCCATGCTATGCGCCATTCCCGCATCAAGTGCCAAACAGATCACCATGGCTTTCCCGGAAGAGCTTGACCTCACGCTTCCACTCCCACATAGGCGCATAGAACAGCACAGGCGCCAACAGGCGGATCATCCTAAGCGGGCGGCGCATCATGAGCAGCGCAAGTAGCATTACGAGACTCACCGCAATCAAGAGTTGGCGGTCGAAGTCACGGGGGTCATCAGAAACCAGTGGGCGCATCAGAAGCAAAGTCGAGAGCAAATAGTTAGCAAGCCAGAGGCCGCCTTTCCATCTGCGGAACGAGAGCACCCCGATATGGAACAGCAGGCGCACGAGCAGGACAAGCAGGGCCAGGAGCACATAGGCAAGCACAGTGTTCTTCCAGAACGCGGCCACGACGCTAAAGTCTATGATGAACGTCAAAGCGCAGTACCGGACGTACTTGCAGAGCTTGTAGCGGAACAACTTGTCTTTTTCATGGCGGGATATAGCGAGCAGGGTGTAACGGATGGATTCGTCGCGGAAGCCGAACTGGCGGAGCCTGTGGGCGCGTCGGTGGCGCATCACAATCAGGGGTACGAGCTGGGGGACGTCCATGTAGGCTTCGTAGTCGGCGCGCATGTGGGCTAGGCGCTCTCTGCGTGCTGCTTCTCTGTCGGTGTCGGCCATTGTGTTGAGCGTGCGTGCTGCTTGCTTGATGTTTGTGAGTTGGATGGGGGAGGAAGGGTAGAGGGGAAGAGGAGAATAGAGGCACTATTTAACCAGGGCGAAGTAGGGCGTGTGAACGCATTGTTCTAGTATATAAATGGTAAAAAAGTGTGAGGGCACTATCTTCCTTCTTGTGTATGATCGGTCATTTAACACTGAAAACTGGTGGGAGAATCTGTAGTTTTAACACGGCACTACTACTATACAGGCGCACTGTATATACCAGCCATCCGTGACGATGTCTATAGTAAAACCAAAACAACAGTCTACCCTTACCTCAAGGAGGAAAGACTAGGGATGGCGCAGGGAAAGAATATTAAAAGAAGCATTTGTTGAACTGCCTTACAGGCTATCACTCGAAATAACTGTATTTCCAAAGGCTCAAGCTGTATGACATTGCTAGCTACAGCTTTAACTGTGATATAGAGGCATTTTACCTGTAGTCGAATTTGCCAAGTGAGAAGAAAGTCGAGGAATGGTCTATCTACTTCCTCCATCAAAACTCTTGACTTGATGTCTACAAGTCTACCATGCCCAAAAAAAGAATTTCATGATTTCCTGTCAGTACTCTACCACTTCCAAAAAGAAAATCGTTGACTTTCTGTAGGTTTGATCGTCGATGAAGGATGAAGCATCATTGCCTTTTGTTTTTGGGTCAGTGAGGTCCTCCCTTGTCATCGTTTTTGTCCAACGCCTCTTTGAGACAATGGCGGAAGTTGTAGTTGAGTATCGTTGATTCTTTGTCCTCTAACAGCCAGGCCTTCACCGGCGGCCAACCGGACAGCGGGTCTTGGCTTGCAGGCCTGATACTGATGATTCCCAAGGCGGCATACTTGTTACCGTGGAGGTTACCAACTGATTTAATCCAGGAACTCGCGTCACGGAATATGTCCGTGTTGACCTTCGTTTGACTAATTGCTCCTGTTTCGTCGCTGAAGGCATTGGGGATGTTCAAGTGTCTCAATTTCATGGACTCAGCGAGGAGACAGAAGGCGTTGTAGTTGTTGACCTTGGTGAAATTGTTGGTTTTGAATTTGTGAATAGAGATTGATGTAATCCATGACCTCGTCCCTGGCTTGAGTTGGAAGAGAAAGACGACTAGAGAACGAGTTTCGTCAAACCAGAAGTCGTTGCTGTAAAGAAACGAGCCTGCTTCGGAGTGAATTTGCTTGTTGACCAGGAGTAGGTTCGGGTTCAGTCTCGTTGAGGGTTTGACATGGATACGGTGGACATTTGCTGGTTTTAGCATGCTGACGTTGACGCGTTCCGTATGAAGAACCATTTTGTAGATGATGTTCCTCAGTTCAGGTGGAAGTTCGAGAAGAGGAAAACCTTGCGACTTGGTGTTGGTAGCTAGTGCCTTTGAGGAAGTCAACTTGAACGTGGGTATGGAGCTCTTATAGATAAAAGCTTACCTGTTCAGCACCAGTACGGGGTCTTTTACCTCTGGGAGGCATGTCCGCAGCATCTAGAGCAGACCTTTTGCCCGTCATCGTGGCTACTTAGAGTATCCACGTCTCGTCGGAAGAAGGGCGAGGAAGGGGAAGGTGAGAGAAAGGAAGAGATGGGGGAAGGAGGACGCTTATAAAGGTCTGGGCGACTTCACATTCACTTCCCATATGGCACGTACTCAACCAGTCACCCTCTTAACCCTTTGCACCGTGGCAACTGAAAGCTTTCACAGGTTTCTCGAGACGAGGTCACTGAAAACCTTAGGAGGCCAGCACGTGTTGGCCGTTTATTGATTATTTCTTTCCTTTCTTCTTCCCACCAGCCGCTTCCTTAGCTTCCTTGGGGTCTTTTGCCCAACCGCCCCGGACAAACGCGTCTCTTGCTGATGAATTGATGAGCCTAAACCGGTCTGGACCCAACTGCACGCCGCCATACCAGCGCGAAACAATCACCATAACGTCCCAAAGGTCCATAAGTTGCATAAGATGCAACAGCCTTCCACCCGCGGCCGTCTCGCCGTCGTCGTCGCAGTCCTGGAACGTAGTGTCGCCTTCGCCCTTTATGCGCCACGCCGTCATGTTGTGTGTCGCCTTTGCGGCCTTCTTGTCCGTCAGCAGTAGATGCCGCACATACTGCTTCGCCTCGGCGGTTGAATGGACGGTTGCCGCACGCGCCAGGAAGACAGACTTTTTCTCCACGAAGGGCTCGGAGAGGATCCAGGGCGGGTCTGGGCCGATATCGTCGTCGTCGCCCTGCGCGTGAAGAGAGTCGCGTGAGAAGCCGTCATTATTGCTAGCGTCGTGTCCTGCCGTGGCCGGGCTGCTCAAACCAATTTTCGTAGCTTCTTCGGACTCTCGCGCGCGACTCTGCTCTTCCAGCGTCGCGGCGCGCTCGCGCTCCACCAGCTCGCCCACGTCCTCGACCAACCCGAACACGCATGGCTCGCCGGGCTGGTACACGTCGGCCAGTACCTGGCGCACCAGCTCGACGACGCGCGTGCCAAAGCCCTTGGGAACATCGTCGCCGACCGTCTGCGTCCCGAGCACGGAGGGCGGAGCGTCGGGGTAATCGGGCGGAAATTCAAGGCGTAGCGATACCGAGGGCAGCGAGGGCAGGCGCAAAGCGCATATCTGTTCCGGCGCCGAGGAGATGACGGTGAGGGTGGATTCGGTGTCCGGGTCGTAGATGGAGTTTATCGACGTGATTTCGTCCTCGAGCGCGGGGTTCATGTTGGCGGCGGAACAATGTGTAGGGCTGAAGCGCGAGATCAAATGCGCATCACGTGCTGGCCGAACAGTCTTTGGGCAAACAACTTCTTCTCAACTCTACATGTGGTCATGTTCTGTCGAAGTACGTTGGGCGAATTACCCGGCTATTGTGTGGGTTGTGGTCTGACGTTGGCTATCGAGAGCTCACAAGTTACCCGGAGATCAGGTTGGGACCAGTCCAGTCTAATAAACTGTAGTAGCCACTATTCCTTTATACTCTACACGAATGGTCTAGTACATAGCTACCGTCATCATCTTGCGAGACAATGATGCCTATACGGAGTAGAAGAAGAAACCCAAATAAGATAGTATGCGTATGCTCTAAAACCTTCCCGCTCATACCCAGAACTCAGGCTTATAAAAATAGACAAGAAGTATTCTGTAGGGTCTGCTTGTATCGTTCCCTGTCTCGCTGGACGGTGAATCTCGCTTGGTAGTGACGGACGTTAAATGAATGAAGAGTACAGTCATTTCTATGTCGCCGAAGAGCCGTCCGACCATACTGCAAAACCTTCACCTCGAATTGCTATATTCGACTAGCGTTATCTCAACATCATCGGACGTCTTGACCAGATACGCAATTTAGATAAGTTGTGTATCTCAAATGTTTAGCGGGCATATCACTCCAGCGCAGCTTTGATCGCAGCCATGCCCGTGATGAATATCACCGTAGCATCATTTTATACCCAAAATGTTAGCCACACAGTAAGACAGCATCTCAATTCTCAATGAATTATATTGATGAAATTGAATCCCCGCATATGCGGTGTTCCCTCCCACCCGGGCTTTCGACGCTGCGAGCAGCCCTGACTCTAATTGTATATAATGGTAGCTCGGCCACTTGCACGTCGTGTCTGATTGTAAAGCTCTGCGGAATCTAGCCAGTACCCAAACGGCCCTCCACCAACTTTGTCCCTCCTGGAAGGAAGCCCTATGACACCACAGGGATGACAAGTGGGTCTCTGTGCGGAATGGGGTGAAAAGAAACGGCGATCTGATAAAACCAGACACGGCGGCTCGTAGAATAAAACAAACTTCGGAAGTATCTGCGGAATCTATCCAGTACCCAAACGGCCATCCACCAACTTTGTCCCTCCTAAAAGGAGGCCCTATGGCACCACAGGGATGACAAGTGGGTTTCTATGCGGAATGGGGTGAAAAGAAACGGCGACGGAACCGAAGCGAAACAAACACGGTAGCTAGGATACCTAGGCGCATACACAAACAGAATATTGGAAGATAGGAGGTAGAGTTTGTCGATGGTGTTGTTGACAAGTAATTGAGAGGGAGTTGCGAGGTTTTGACCCCTCTCGCTCGGTTAAATCTACCTCCGCGTCGACCCACTTAAACCTACTTGTACCACGGTGCAGTTGATACCACGGTTCTAAGCCATACACACAGACATCAGGTTTTCGGTGGCATACATTTCCAAGGTACGGTTCTGAGTAAGAACAGTATTCTGGAGCTTCATTCATGAAGGCCTAGGCAAAAGGAGCGAATCTGATGGCCGTTTCTTTGGCCTTATACAGCTCCTTCTCTGTTTGGAGATTGAGGCCATACGCGGAGTAGGCTTTGTGAAACTCGGGTGGATCCTCGCAAATTGCTTTTCAGGTCGCTTTAAGCTGGTTTATGTCAAAACCGACATACTTGTTATAAAGGTAACTTTCTATCTAGCACTTTACCTAATTAGGCATTTTCCAACGAGAAGTCCGACTCGCGTGGGCTCGTAACTTCTCAAATACCCTCCTCCCCTTCCGAGTAGCTCGATCCTTCACCTCCTTCCTCATCCTTCCAACTCGACTGGCTCAATCTCACTCGGTTTCTCTTAAAGGACATTATCGTCTCCGTTCACAACTATGATAGCTTTGATGCAGTCACAGGATGTCTTCGCCAACCCGATGCTGGAGCGACCCACCAACGACCGTGTAGATAGACGGTGTTAACGGTAATGATGATGATTTTCCAAACCCAAGCTGCCTTGAGATAATACTAGCTACGGCACCGGATAGTTTGCCCACCCCAAGTGATAGTATCTACAGAATTATATAACGTGTTTCCTACTCTTTTAAAATTTTAGGTCTCTATACCCTTAAATAATACTTAGGAGCTCGTATATATTTTTATCGTTATATCTTTTTGATTACTATTATACCTTATATCCTTTACTTTTATATAGTTATATACTGCCTACCTGCAGTAGCATTATAGTCTAGTTATAACTACCTAATGAGTACTCTATAGGTATAGTAGATTTAACTCAATATGTAGTTAAGGGGTGGGCAAATTATCCGGGGCCGCTAATTATTGCCAGGTACGCTCCCTGAACTGACGCGAAAGGAGATGAAAGCAATCACTCCGAGGCGCCTGATGTTCCATGTACCTCACTCGAATATCTCATTGATAAATTTGGTGGCTCTCACGATAACTCCCTAGCAAATCTCATTATTCGTCATGGTCTTGAGACCAAGACACATACAAGGACAACTCGGAAGAAGGGAAAGTCCACGGTCTTCATTAAGCCAGCTGGCATGCACAATGCCTCCGTCGATGCACAGAGGACGGGAGAAACCTTCCGCCTCAAATGCGAGGAGGCTCGCAAAAACTCAGCTGTTTTCAATCGCCTACAGGACTGTGTCTTCGTCGCTCTCGACACTGAGTTCTGCAAAGACCCCAGAGACCCCGACAACATGATTACATCCGAAATCGGCATATCTGTGGCCGATAGCAGGGACCTAGCCTTGGCTGGGGCGACGTGGGCAAGTGTTTGTGACACTGTTCAGGTCATTGTCCGAGAATCGGTCTCTCAGCAATCAGGAGAAATCGCAATCCTAGGTAACATCCCAACCCCAGAAAATCAAGTGTCTCTACTGATCTCCATGCCTTTCTCCCTACACAGTAATTGCGGAGAATGCATTGGATGAACGCAGGGAAAATGCTAACGCCTTCGACCACGCGTATCTTGCATACTTAGCACGCAGAGCAGCAACAGAGCTAACAGACTGCTGCTAACACAGTCCCTAATAACACATATATTTGCAAGGTTGTTTCTTCATAACAGAGAGGCACGTCTTCAGAGTGTGAACAACGACCTTGGTCTCGCGATTTGTGTCTTCCTTGCGATGAATGATGTCGTCAGTGAAGCAAGACCCGTGCTCATAGATGTTTTCGCATCTATGGACCAGTTTGCAGTGGCGTATTCGGCATGGTTTGTTGTTTGACTCATAGAGGCATAAAGCTCTCAATGCGATCGGATACAAGGGGTCGTTCGGGTAATATTGAACCGGGTAGTTCAAGCCCGCTGGAAATCCAGCGGGCTGAATCGGGAGATCCCGGTCCAATATCTCCACCAACTGCTGGTTGAGATCCGTGGGCGTAGACAAGACAGGTGTAGGCAAGATAGGCGCTAGGGCCGGCGGAGCACTTGTCGACGCAGAGACGGGCGCGGAGACGGGCACAGGAGGCGCAGAGACAGGCACGGGAGGCGCAGAGACGGGCACGGGAGGCGCGGAGACGGGTACGGCAGGCGGCGGTGCAGAAACGGGCGCAGTGGTGGTAGGCATGGCGCCGAGAGCGGGGATGTAGGATAGCCGCTCCTGCTCTTTCTGTACCGATGCCTCAGGTACAAGCCTGACTGTAGTGTTTGGAAGGACACCTTCCGGGTCGAATTTTATTTGGCTGCCAGGCTGGGTCCACGGCTTGATGCCCTCGCTTAATAATATCATAGGTAGTTACAAAAAATGTTTTAGAAAGTATCCAGAGAAACATGCGCTAAGACAGGATTTTCAAGGCTGCTATACTTACGGGCCGTAGTCAACCCACGGAGTACTCGTGTCCGCCTCCAGGCTGTATTTATAGACAACCAGACCTATAGCAAGCAACAAACACCGACTGAATAAAAGTCATCTCAACTCTTATACAGGTTATATCGGGATCCTGACTTTAATGTCGCAAGACTTTCACGAAAAAGACGCCTCTAGCTCCCTAGGAAGTTAATCGTGCAGTCGGACATCGGCCACGATTAACCGGTCAGTGCCGGGCTGGCGACCAATATTTCGTATCCACCATAACAGGAGGAAACACTATCCGCACACAAGCAAGTCGTACGGTAGCAACAGTACGACAGTGGTTTTTGGCTGACACGTAGGTGCGGCTATTGTAGGCAGAGTGAGGTCATGCGCCTTAACGGTGTCCGTCTCCATTGTGAGGCTGTGAAAAGACTCAGGCCCATGTCGAGTGTTTGGTGTGAACTGGACAGAGCGCGTTTGAGCTGTGGTCATGATGAGAGTTGAGAAGAACCCGGAAAGGTCTTTATCCTGACCTGAATGAGATGATTGTTTGCAGCTGCTCCCAATATAGGCTCTGCGAAGGCGGTACATCATGTGATTATGCACGTGTAACAGTTATCACGTGCCATTTTCTCAACACCACGATGCACGGGCCTTCTCATCAACAAACCTCCTCACAAACTGACATTATCACCAACTCATTCTTCTTGCCTAGATACACGAAATCTTGTGCAGAACTAGAACTAAATACATACGATTATCTTTCTTCACCGACTGGCGTACCCGAACTGCGGCGCGTTGATGATTATGCCCATCAAGCATCCCGAGACAATTCCCGTTACTGGAAGAGTTATAAACCATCCAAAGTAGATCCAGGCCACCATTCTCCAGTTTATGGTCCTCCAAGTACCCGAGCAAAGGCCAACTCCGACTGTAGCGCCCGTGATGCACTGTGTCGTTGAGACAGGAAGAGCCAACTGCGTAGCCATGATGATGGTGATAGCACTTCCCAGTTCCATCGAGAACCCACGGCTGGGGCTGTGAGGGGTAAGTTTATTCCCCAGATTAGCCATAATATGGTAGCCGTAAGACCAAAGACCGATTACAATACCCACGCCGCCAAAAGCCAGAATCCAGGTGGGCACAGGAACTTTTGAGGATATATTTCCCGTGTTCCAGATTAAAAATATAGAGGCGTACGGACCCACTGCATTGCTGACGTCGTTTGCGCCGTGCGTAAAGCTTGCGGTTGATGCGGTTAAAACCTGTAAGAAGGAATACATGTACTCGGCTCTGTTGTCGAAGTGCTGTGATAAGACACTTCTTTCGTTCGCATCTCCCGAAAGAAGATTACGCTTTGACTGAGCGCTGATCACGTCCTTCTCGACTCCGTGAAAGATTGCCCGCTTGGCCAGATAGAAGAAAACCGCAGGCTGGTACCATTTGCCCTCAGGTTGCTTATTAGCAGCCGTCTCGGCCGGACTGGAAGCCTTGGGCTGGATTTCTGGGGATGTCGGTGCAATCGAGTCGGAATAGTCGCTCTTCGGGTTCGTCTGCTTCTCTAAGTCGTCGGCGCCGTGGCTGTTGCTCTGCTGGGCTGCCTGCGCCTCTTGCCCGTCGCTTGTCCCGTGGCCAGCCGAGTAATCCTTGATATCATCAGAGACACCCTCAGGGCGCGGAGGAATCTCTCCACGCTTGAGTAATAGTGGACCATAGGGGATATGCCACCACTTAAGTTGCCAGTCGCCATGGATGATCTTGCGCCAAAGGTATGGCAGGAAGAAAACACAGACCAGAAGAGCAACACCGGCAGCAACACCGATGACGGTTCCTGCAATCTCGCCGCCGGAAAGTTTAATCCTGGAAGAGGCTCCCTTCCATACAATGAGCACTATATATGGTCAGCTTTTGCAGCTCACTATGCTATATCTCCAAAACTTACTAGTGAGCAGCCCTGATGTAAGCGCGAAGTAAGCAGGGATCGCATAGAAAGCCTTCTTGACCGGATCGCTCCGCAGCATCACCCCGTATTTGGTGATTAGGAAAATAATGGCTGCCAGGCACGCAGAAATCCCGGGAGCCGACACCCATGCAATGAAGACTGAGGAGACTCCGTCTATGCTCCAATCGATTCCTGATGTTCCGACTGTCGCAATCCCTACGCCAATAACTCCACCCATTATCGAATGAGTCGTGCTGACCGGAAGGCCAAACTTTGTAGCGAAGGTAAGGTAAATCGACGAGGAGACAACAGCGCAGACCATGCCCAACATGAGCACAGCTGGATCGTCTTCAAAAAGCTCAGTGGAGATGACTTTCGTGCGGATCGTCTCGGAAACGCGAGCTCCAACACCGAGGGCTCCGCTGAATTCCATGACAGTGGCTAAGGCCATAGCCTGTTTCATTGTCACACTCCTCGAGCTCACGCTGGTAGCCCAGGAATTGGCTACATCGTTGGCCCCTGGAGAAGGTTAGCTTGAACGCTGTTTGCTAATATTGTCACTGGGTGCCATACCGATGTTGAAAGCATCCAAAAATGCAAACATGGTACCTATAGCAAATAGGTAGTCATATTGAGAGAGAACACCCATCTTGACAGGGTTGCCTTGGATGTTTCTGAATCGAAAGGCTGCTGCTGGAGAGAAGAGCACACGACTAGGAATATTTTCGATTGCTTTATAGGAACAAGGCCTTGCAGCACGCCTCTCAAGGCTGAAAATCCATGTACCAAGTCGGCCATTCCTATCTTCCAATGGAGAGGCATTACGATCAAACGTGCTCGTCCATACGGGTTCATCAACGGTGAGTCCCGAAACCATGCGTGACCATGGTACTTCTGGATGGGTCTCAGTCTTGGATTTTTCTTGGAAGCCTCTTGGAGCCTCGCTACAAGCGAGAGTACGCAAACCCTAGCCTATGCGGAGCGGAAACAGGCACACGAATGGTCCAGCGCCAAGTGATGCGGCAGCTTCTGTTGTATCGAAGGCGTCGCCGAGCGGGTGCCAAGAGCTGGACCGCTGCCAAGCCCGCCGATGCTAGGGAGCCAATCACATTACTCTTTGCTGGAACGTGGTGCTGATGCTTGAAGAAATTGGTGCGCTCCATGCTCCTTCGCTTTAATTGTTACTTGGCGGTTATCAGATAGGAAGATTCTCCGAAATGGATTGTGGCCACTGTAAGCCATTGACATGATTTCAGCCCCCAGAATTCAAACTAATGTCGTAAGAATGCGGCGAGAACGGGTCGCTCGGAGCAGTGAGACCAAATTATTTGTCTAGATGACTTTGTGAAGGAGCAAAACAGGTGAGCGATCACCTTTGTATTTTTGGATCTCGGCTGGCTCCAGAACGCTGGCGTGCATAATAGGATGAGAATTTGGCATTTTGGCCAAGGGGAGAACACAACGACTTGAGACAGTGACCACGCTATAATGTTATGAAATAGGAAAGACTTACTATGATAATTTATTCGTGTCTGAAGACACATCACATATAGTACTGTTCGAGCCAGCCTTTTGAAGCATCCCTGTCTTCTATGTGCATACAAAATGACATGCAAATACAGCCTTACACATATTCTAAATGTATCTGTGGTGAGGCTTAAAGACAATAATATAGCAATATATCCTTGAACCCACGTGGGGATCTACATGCATTCTGCAGTCTACGACCTTTTCGGTTAGAACTCAGCCCGACAAGTGTAAGTGTACTCACTCTAGAACTTAAACAGGAGCGCTGAGGGTAAGACTCGTAATGATAAGAAGAATGTGGTGGTCAAGAAACAAGAAGCATAGAGGACGTATTCACCCGCTGTTAGCGTGCGGTTGGAAAACCCCGTACACTTACCACCACCGCCAATCATCGACCAGACAGGACTTGAACTAGGCTGTGCCAAGACGAATGTCAATCTTAATATTAAAACAACCTACATGACAGCGAAATAAGCGTTCTCATATCCATAGGACGCTGTTTCAGGCATAAGAGGTGTCTCGATTCGGGCCCAGCCAAATGAACGAACAGCCATAACAGCCGTAGCAAGGTGGCGTCTAGAGGTCATTTCTGCACATGTCGACTTATTTACCAATGGTGGTCGATCAGCTTTCGTCTGGTTGATGTTTGGTTGTTGCTGTAAGTCAGGGAGTCGTGGGAGTCCTGGAGTCCGGTGGGCATGGCTAGCTTGGCGCTAAACCTAAAACAGAGCTAGCCGACTCCAAGAGCGACGAATGACGTTGCACCAGCAAGAGCCAACACCTTGACAACTCGGAGGACTTCATCCTTGACCAGCAAGATCAACTTCCCTTCTTTCCTTTCTATTCATTTCTGGGTGTGCATTTGCAAGTTGATCTCCTTTCACTTCTCCTCTGTCAGGTCTCAGCATAAGCAGCAAGAAAGAAAAACCATGCCATCTACACACCCCGTGATTGTCGTAATCGGCTCTCTCAATGTCGACCTCGTTACTCGCACCGAGCGTGTGCCTGCCGCTGGTGAGACGCTGATGGCAAAATCATTTGACACCGGCTTCGGAGGTAAAGGTGCCAACCAGGCCGTGGCGTGCGCGCGGCTCTCGCGCCCGCAGGCCAGCGCAGGGAGCAAAACTGCTGCCGCCGGAGAAGGCGGTGTAGAAGTGCGCATGATCGGAGCAGTGGGAGATGATGTATTTGCTGGAGATTTCATTACTAGCCTCGAGCGCGACGGGCTCGACACGACGGGAGTGCAGCGCATCAAGGATGAGAAGACAGGTGTCGCGGTCATTACGGTGGAGGAGCGAACCGGCGAGAATAGGATCATGGTTGCTGCAGGAGCGAATGCACGGGTTCCTGCAGAAGACTTGGTGCCAAATGACGCGACATTGGCGCTGTTTCAACTGGAGATTCCTTATGAGGTGGTGCGTGGAGATTTTCTTGAAGCGTGTTGGTACATACTGAGCTGATGCTTTGCAGGTTTGGCTGAACATCCGGGAGGCTAAGGCTAAGGGAGTTGATGTGAGCATCCTAGATTTCTTCCCTCCGATATTGGCATGTCTAATGCAGCGCATAGGTTGTGATCAATCCAGCACCCGCAGTCTCCCTGCCAGAGGAAGTCTACCAAGGCCTCGGCCACCTCGTCATGAATGAATCCGAAGCCGCTCTTCTCTCGGGAAAGCCAGCCGAGGAAATCACCCCAGAGTCGGATCTCACTGCCATCGCAAGTGACTTCATCCGGCGCGGCGTAAAGAACGTGATCATAACCCTGGGCGGCAGCGTAAGCACACAAATTCACTCCAAAATGTATGCAGCATCCCTAATATCGGCCTTCCACAGGGTGTCTTCTACCAAACTGCCTCCCGCCAGTCTCAGTCTCAGCCCGGCAAGACCATTTCTGCACAAAAGGTCCAGGTCGTCGACACCACCGCCGCGGGCGACACCTTTGTCGGCGCGTATGCTGTGGCTGTTGCACGGAGTCTTGCGACGTCAGAGAGCAAGAGCTTCGATATCGATTCAGCCATTGCATTTGCGAATAGGGCGGCAGCGCTGACGGTACAGCGTAAGGGTGCGCAAGCTGCCGTTCCTTGGTTGGACGAAGTGCCGCAGGCTTGAGTATCATATAGAGATATTATCGCTGAATTTGCTGTCTACCAGCTATACTACGGAGCTGAAGGAATCGAAGTGGATGCCGTGTGGGCCTTTCTACTTTTGCGGTGAAATCTTGTCAGGTACAGTCAAGAAGAAAGAACACACACATGTTGGAGACTGGATCGAATGATAGTTGATTGAACGAGAGGAGCTCTAAGCTGCGAAGATAAAAATAGCTGGGCTGACTAAATGCTAACGTGAAGTAAAGTCGCCGAAAGACGATCAAAGAGACAAATCTCGCGTCTCCTCCCATGATGCCACGCTCATGCTACTCGGTCAAAGCGCTCAATATACTGTAGCTAACCGCAAGAGCCGACGGGCCGATCTTTACGCAACAGAAGCGAGAATACCCGCCGAATATGAGCAAAGGACTCCGAAGATCGTCGGTCTCGCATCCCTAAAACGGTCTTGACCCCTGCGAGCATGCGTGCGTCCTCGCCTCCTTTGCAGGCTGCGTTTCAAATCCTCCTTCCTGAAACGGCTGTGACCCCTACTTTTCCCGCATTAGCGCTTAAGGCTGCTTGCTATTGCAATAAAGACCAAACGCCGTTTCTAGCGAGAGGATAAAAGGAGATGGCACCGCCAAAGGCTATTGGTGGCAGTTACAAGGTTACGCATACACGCTCGGCTATGCGGGATAGGCCATGGTGTTTCTCCGTGCTATATTGTATGGGATGTGTTACTCGTTTCATGCAGTGGTCGCCTTAGGTCCTGTTTAACTGGAGAGCTGATCCGCTGAAGGTCGTCTGTTGTTTATTAGAACAATACTGTCTCCATCCCCGTTCTTATACTTCTGCTGAATTTTCATTCTCTCAGAGTCTCTCGTTCTCATCACCATTCACTCGTTCTCCTAAACCCTTCCTATCTTCGCAGTATAATGAAGGTTCTTGCTACTCTTCTGCCTATTGCGCTCAGCGCGCGCTCCGTCTCTGCGGCAACATGGTACTTCTTGCGTTACAACACGCCTACCGACAGCAAGTTCACCGGTCTCTCTGGTGAGCTGGTCGTCCCCGAGCTCCCGGCTGCGGCGACGTACTACCTATGGCCCGGCCTGCAGCCAACGGACGGCAGCGGCGTGTACCAAAACGTTCTCGATGGTAAGAGTGGCACGTGGTGGTTCGGAACAGGGTGGTGTTGTTCCAACCCTAGCCTTCCCTGGGGAAGTGGATTCAATACGTATGCGGGCGAGACCGTCAAGTTTGAAAACACGCTGGATGCAGATGGAGCAAACTGGAGCTCAACAGTCGTGCACGAGAGCACTGGCACAAGCAAGACGGACAGTTTTGCATTGTGTAAGTCATATAGTAGAAAAAGACCGCGGTGTGGGTTTTGCTGACATTTCATACAGCCGAAAAATCTTTCAACCAGGCGCTCTTTGCCATCGAGCTTTACGACAGGGACTGGGACTTTGGCGAGCTCAAGTTCCAGAACGTCGTCATTGTAAGTGCTTTCCTCGTGCATTTTTTGTTTCGGAACCCCCTCCGTTGAATAGGAAATCTCTGGGAGTTTCTGGCTAATTAAGTTTTCCAGACTGCTACCGGAACGGATGACAGCTGGTGCAACGACTCGCCAGAAAACTACAACGGAGCCGCGTCCTTCTCCGTGACTGGAGTAAAAGCTAGCGTCAGCGACAATGTCGTGACTTGCAACATTGACAGCTTGGTCTTGGAGGGCCCGGCCTAAACGTACTACTAGTAATGAGAGGTGCAGCTGGATATTGCCAGAATTCGAATATCAAACCGTTTATCTGATGATTTGACACTTAATGAGGCACTGTGATACGGGATGCGTTGAAAATCAGTGATGGCCTCGCGAACAGCTTCGTAGGGGTATAGAAGTACCTGTTTCATTATAACATCAACGTCTGTCTGTCCTGGCAATGAACATGTTTTTATAAAGGTTAAAGCGAGCTGTATATTCGCTATTTAGCTATAAACAAATTTGATATTGGCTTCATGATTGAATACTGAAGGTGAACACCGTCAAATTGCTTGTCTTTTTTCTCGCTTCATTTAGCAGGGCGTTGAACTACGTTGACAAATGACCCGTAAGTCATCTATGGCTTAGCATATCACCCCAGGACTGGCCTGCGTGGTGATCTGCGTGATTTACGTTAACCTTAAAAAGACCCCTCAGTCGGCCAGCCGCTAAGTCTAACTGTCAACAGATCCTTCTCTACGATCTCCGCGGCTCTAGCTTTCAGTTCCTCCACGTCCCAGTTCGCCCAGACAAATCTGCCTTTCAGGAAATCCGCCTCGGGATTAGAGAGCCAGACACAAAACGCACCCGGCAGTTCTAATGACGGTCAGTAAATGGCGAAAAGGAAGTAGTATGTTGGGGTTTGACGTACCGATTTCATCCTCTGCTGTGAATCCTTTGGCTCTAGCCTGCATATCCGAAGCAATAATTCCAGGCTGGATGCTGAAGACCCTTAGGCTCGGTTCCTCCACCTGCAAATGCTCCATCATGTTCACAGCCGCAAGCTTAGACCCGCAGTACGAGGAGTAGTTTTTGGTGACATTGGAAGAGACGTGGCTAGCGAGCGAATTGATCGTGATAACCGTAGCCTCGGGAGAGTGCGCAACGGCGAGGAAAGCCTGAGTTGCGTGAAGAGTGCCCTTGACATTGACTTCGAAACCAGACCACCAATCGGGTAGTGGAGAAGTAGCCACGGGCAACTGGTCTGAGAGATAGCCCGCGTTGTTGATGAGAATATCGAGCGAACCATGGAGTGTCGCGGATCTCTCGAGAGCAGCTTTGACGGAATCGAAGTCCAAGATGTCGACGACTTGGTAGTCAATTGTGACCTTGGAGTGCTTGCGAGCGAGCTCTTTAGCTGTTTCCTCAAGTTGTTTCTCGCCACGCGCTATGATAGAGATGCCCTTTGCACCGGCTCTGGCGAAGGCAAAGGCGATGGCTTTCCCAATACCCTTTCCTCCACCGGTGATTACGACGTTTTTCCCAGTCGCAACTGCGTTGGTTATTGCTGGATAGGGGGCATGGTGGTACGTCGGCGTGAAAATAGGGCGTGTCATTTTGATGCTCAACTGATTTGTTTAACACAAAAGGGATGCGGATGATGATGGAGGATGGAAGTCGAAGTGGAAGTGCTGTCGTTTTAAGCTAGGACGCCTGAGATCCTTCAATCAAGTGAGGAGGTCATCGGCACTATTGCCGGCGATGTCGGTTCTTCAATTTGATTGGCCCACACAGGTTGATGCTGAATTTCTAGGCCTTCCAATTGGCTCGTGGTTCGTTTTTTATGGCGATGAAAAAGTTGCACTCTGCTTATGCAGCTGATTTCGCTCGCCACCTCGAAGAGCTTCAACGGTCGAAATGCTCATCTGACTTCTAAGATGGCCTTCAGAGGCTGATATTCTAATGACGGCAAAGACTGCAGGATAATTCGAGAAGAGCAAGGTTAGAATAAATGTAGAGATCAAAAGTACAACTCCTAATGTCCCATGTCTTCACCTAAGCAGATTTGATACTTATAGGAGGAAAGTGTCTACCTTACCTATTAATTAAGCAGGACTCTGACCAAACCGAGAAAGATTTTCATATTTTCTCTTTTCGGCGAGGTCAGTCCAATGTGAGAATACCCTGTGACGCCCGTCACAGCCAAGCGAGACTCACCGTCTGGCGAGATAGGGAAGGATATAAGCAGTCCCTATAAAATGCTTGTTACCTAGCCGCAAGCTCGAATCCTTGAAACGTATAAAAAGTTTTCAGAGCACACATACTACAAAAACCTTAAGTGGATTTTATATCTATTCCGTACAAGTATTATCATCTCGTTGGGTGGTGAATGTTTGACGGTGAAGGACGTTATCATGAACTATCTGGGTTTAAAGAGTATTCACTATATCAGTGACCTGGCGGCAAAAGTTTACCCCGACGGTGATTGTTAATGCATTAATCTGGAACGTAATTAGTAGATGGCATGGCAGTGTAAGCCTATGAGACTTGGGAGCAATAATAGCTTAGATTTTTCGACATGGACTTGGAGTGCTGCGTACTTTACTTACCTTTCCCTGTTGCACGTATCCGCTTGCGTGGATTTTTGACCTCGGCGTTTCCGCTTTCGTTGGCTCGCTGACAAGCAATGCTGGGAGTCTCTTGATCTAGCAAGCTTTCATCGACCTTCGTCTGCAAAGATGTCCCTCCTTCTTCGGATTCAGCTGGCTCTCCGCGGAGATCTGGAACCTGACCAGTGAAAACGTCTGCTGGTCGCTCGCCCCTTTGTATTCGGGACACCATATTTTCAGGATCCTTCATAAATTTGTCCAAGTTGTTCAGTAAGATGCTTTGCTCCAGTGGGTGCAAACGACCACCCAACCACTCCAAGTGTTCCATGGCCGATACGGTGGCTCCAGAAGAAGCCTTGGGCTCAGGGTTATTGCCTGAGATTTGCTCACTTCCAGTCATTGCAGCGTGTGAGAGGATGACTAGCCAGATGATCAGGAGATGGAAGGATTTCGCTCTTAAGAGTTGATGACACGGCGAAACGCGCCGAGCCGAACGCCCCCGCGTCGTCACGCGTTCTCGCTTGTAACCGGTGACATCACAAAACATCAACCCACTGGTGCCACCACCTACTCGAGTATTCCGAGTGCAACAAGTGAACAAAGAACAATTGGAAGCTTACTACGATCCGCGCACAAGTACTCACTATCATCACACAAACAGCTGGTCGCAAAGTACCGTCTCCCGCCATGGCTTTTCCGCGCAACTCAATCCGCAATTTTCTCGTCCATGCCAAAAGCGCCCTGCGAACCGCAATATCGGAGAACCAGAAAGTCACATTTGTAGTCGGCAACGAGTCTGCTGGTATTGAGTCAGTCTCTGCCCGCATCAATTGCGCAGGCTAACACCTTCGCAGACCTCGACTCTCTGGTTTGCGGTATCGTGTACGCATATATTCGCAGCCAAAAACCTCCCGCGAACGCTTTTACGCCGCTCTACATCCCCCTCTCCAACATCCCTGCTGCAGATGTTCAATTACGGCCTGAATTGCTTGCTCTTTTACCCCATGCGAACCTTCAGCCATCGCACCTCGTAACGCTCGATGATCTTCCGCCATTGGACCGAATTGGCGAGGAATTGAGGCGAGAAAATACCAAGTGGATACTGGTCGACCACAACGCATTGCAGGGCACTTTAGGCAAGGTCTATGGCGAGCGAGTGAGCGGTGTTATCGACCATCACGATGAGGAAAACAAGGTCCCGAAAGAAACAGGCGACGAACCACGTATCATCACAAAGACAGGCAGCTGTGCTAGCTTGGTGACCGACTATTGTCGCCCTTCTTGGGATACCATCTCCTCCGGCGCTCTTAGCTCCGGTGCTGCTCACGGGCAAGCCGACGATCAAGGCATTGCCAACGATGCCTCTCAGGTCAAACTCTGGGACGCGCAAGCTGCCAAGTTGGCGCTCGCCCCTTTGCTGATCGATACGAACAACCTCACTGCCAAGAAGAAGACAACAGATCACGACCTTGAAGCAGCTGCCTATCTTGGGGCAAAGATTATGCTGTGTCCGAAGACGAGTATTGACTTCGACAAGGATAAGTTCTTCGCCGAGATTGACGGCGCAAAAAGGGACATCGGAAGGCTGACGCTTTCTGAAATCTTGCGGAAAGACTACAAGCAATGGGAGGAAAACGGTTTCAAGCTTGGCATCAGCTCCGTGGTCAAGTCGCTTGAATTCCTGCAGGACAAGGCCAAACAAGAGGAGAGCGGAGACCAGCCGTTCTTCGAGGCTGTGGAACGGTTTGCTAAAGAAAGAAGCCTTGACATGTACGCAACCATGACGGCGTATCCGAGCCCAGAAGGGGAGTTCAGAAGACAGTTGTTCCTTTGGGCTCTCTCCGATAGGGCCATGGGCCCCGCAGAAAGGTTTGTTGCATCTGCATCCAAAGACTTGGACCTCGAAGAGTTGGAGGAGCAGATGCACGTTACGGAATCCGGTAACGGCTGGAAGAAGGTCTGGCGGCAAAAGAATGTCGGAGCGAGTCGGAAACAGGTTGGCCCATTGCTTAGGCAAAACATGAGATGACTCCGCAGGATCGACAAGTTCCCGGCGGGCGCCGTGAGTCGAGAAAAGGCGGAAAAGGAGACCAATCACTACACCCCGAGATTATGAGCTGAGTAGAGTCGTGGCGCCAACGGGAGCTTGGTTACATTGTTGGCAACACCGGAACACCATAAACTTGCCGAATGGTCCACGTGTATCCGTTGTTCCGTCGACGCGCGCGGTATCGCGGTGGCTATACTCCGTACTCGGTGCAGCGGTCTCGCCATTGCGCGGCGCGGTGTGCAGATGTACCCTTTTCTGAAACCAGCCTCAACGTCTCCACATGATGAGTTGGTGAGAAGAGGTTTTAGCAAGACGGCCTCTTCCAGCCTCTTCGAAGACACGGGGACCCATATAATGTATGCGCCAATAAATGATTTGTCTGACGACAGAGCAAGGACGGAGCTGAGCGGGCGAGGGACGAGCAAGCCCGCCGGCGACGTCGTGAACATCAAAAATCCACATTTCCGTATGAAGCGACAATATAAGCTGTAGCATGGGCTCCCATGACATCGTGGCCTGCCGAATTAGGCCCAAGGGCGGAGGTGACGCACGTGCGGGCGACCAGGCCTTGGGCTAAAGCGTTCGACGCTGACGCCCAATCAATTTTCCAGAAGGGCTGGCGAACGGCCCACCGGGCTTCGTGGCTAGATCCAGCAGCTGCATAGGGCTCACGAGTTGTATCAGAACTGACGGTGTGGTTGAAAGTCGGGCCCGAGGCAGGATTTTCTTGTTCACAGAGATCGTTCACAGAGATCAGCTGCAGGCCGGGGAACCACGGCGCCGGCGCGAGGGAAGCTGGTAAGTGGATGCCCAAGGCATAAGTAGTTAAGGTGGCACGAAGGAAGCGGCAGGAAGGAACCTACCTACTACTCGTACGGATACCCCGTGTCAAAACGGTCGCCGCAACCGCATGGATGCTTGGCGGCCGAGGAGCGGCACCGGCACGCGCAGGCTCCTTCCTTGCGGGAGGTGCATGAGCCTAATAAAAGCTCCCCTGTCACGACTCACGAGCAACTTAGCAAGAAAAAAATGACTGGGCTGGCCACCCAATGGGCGGGCGGCCTGAGTACGCAGTTCCTGGCATGCAGCACCACATCTTCTCCGGATCGTTGGTCGGGCGCATGGCCGACTGCAGCAGGGCGGCGGGAAGCACGCGGCGATTGGAGGCTGGAGGCGTTCTCGACGGCTGGCGTGCAGAAAGCGAGAAGCGACAAAGCTGCATTGACAGCGCATCGGGGCTCCGTGCAGGCAGGCGGTCCACTTGATCCACTGATTGACCGCAACGTCGTGGAGAGCAGCAGCCTTTTTGCGCAGCTCGCAGCATTTGTTTTGAAGTGGCCGCAGATGCGGTCAGGCAACTAACGCTGTCGTTGGCCCTTCTCGGGCCGCCGTCGCTACGGGCACCACATGGGCTGTCCGCTGCCGTTGGAGGAGCCGACGTCCAAGCTCGCCCGCTCCGATCTGGGACAAGGCGGTCGAGATCCATGCACGAGGCTGAGAAGAGCGGCAGGATCCCGGGCGTGTGCGATGAGCTGGCCCTCCGCCCCGGGGTTGCTCGCCACTGTGAAGTGTCCATATGTGCCCCGTCGCATTTCCCACATGCCCAATCAACCCGGCCGCGTAGCGCCCCCTGAACTCCCGGCTTCGACTCTATCGATAAGCCCACCACCACGACCCGACCATCTCTCGTGCCAGTCACCGCTGCCAAAGTGCCTCCCCACGCTCCTCCCGCCGCCCCCCACCCCGCCCAGCCATGGCAGCAGCTTGACTTCCCGGCACCGCCGCGAGACTCCCCTCATGGCGCCGCGATGATCAAGCGCAACCAGCACCTCTCGTCGCCCCCGCGGCCGGCTTACTCGTCTCCGCGTACGTTGTTGCCTCAGTCTCTCTCTGTGTCTCTCTCTCGCTCTCTGCCCTATCCCGCGCGACCCTCTGTACGATGTGCTGGCACCCGCTGACAGGAGGCAGCTGTGTCACCTACCGTCACCCAAGTCTCTTCTAGAAGTCCCACGCCCTCGCCTCCTGACCTCCATGACCCTACTTCTCGCGAAGCCGCGCGCCGGTCTCCCAGCCCCGTCTCGCCCTCCTCTCAGGCCTCGAAGATGGGAAGTCGGTTGGGTGCTGGCGACCATGAGAAACCTCAGCTAGCTGCTGCTGTGCGCCCGTCCATGCCCTCGTCTGCCTCCGCCCCCGCCGGCCGTCTGCCGCGACTCCTCCTGCAGGACATCTCCCACTACACCGACTCCTCGTTCCACCCCGACATCGTCTCCACCTCCTCGACCTCTCTCGCCGAGCTCGCACACCTGGTGAAGCTGCAACGGTACCAGGAGCAGCGCCGATGCCTGGCGCGCGTCCGCCTCCACCGATGGCTCGTTGCTAGCGCTCTTTCCACGCGTCTGGTACACTGCGGAGAGCTTGTCCACCGGACCCTGGTCGACCACTTCCGCTCCGACGAGAAGAAGAGCTTCGCGACGCTCTACAACGCGCTCCACGATGTCCGCAACTCCTGTGACGCGACCCGGCGTTATGCCTTGCTGGAGCCCGACCTGGAGTGGAATGGCCAGTCGAAAAGTTCGAGGAATGAGCGCATTCATTCTTTTTCTACTTTTATGCATGAGATACCCCACAAAATCCGGGACGAACTGTTGGAGTTTCTTTCCGAGTTGCGCACTAACCCTGACTTCCTTGCAAGCCGTATTACCAGTCTTTCCCAACAAGAGCTAGCCCAGTTGACTACTTTCCGTCAAGCCTTGGACCCCATAGACTCGGTCATGGCCCTCCAAGCCCGAGGCAAATCCGTTGGAGGCACGCAGAAATCCCAGAGCCAACAAGGCCCCTCGGCAGTAGAGCGCCTACTGTCTTTTCAGCGCCATGACCCTCTTTCTGCTCTCATATACACCATTTTTGCAAACTCTTCCGGCCCGGACTCGGCCGAGGATCTCCGCCGGACGGACATTTGGGCCACAACCTGTGCCAGACTCATCACCGAGGGAAAGCCCGGTAGTGACAAGTTCATCAAGAGCGTCTTGGATGCCTGGGCTGGTATGCGGGAGTGGCCCGGGAAGCACAACCTGGAGCTCTACCTCATGCAGATCCTTCAGGACGGCCAGTTCCTCCTTGACAAGCCCGAGGAGCAGCGCCCGACTCAAAGGGGCCAGCAGGAAACTCGGAGTACCAAAGATACGATTGCGTCCGATGAGTTCTACGAGAGATCCGTCAAGAGGCTGTTCGAGGTGATTGATGACGAGCCCAGTGCAGGCGGCATCCCGGAGGGTATTCTTGAGATTGGTATGGCCATCTTAAAGAAACTTGAAGACTCACGGAAACATCGCAAGGCTGCCGAGACTTTCATTGTCTCCAGATGGTTCTTCTCCACCTACTTGCTTAATGCCATCATCCACCCCGAGGTAAGCATCGGAAAAGGAGGTGTGACAAATATCTCTAGCTCACGTCGAACAGAGTCAAGGCATCATGACTGGCCACCATATCACCGAACACGCCCGGCAACGGATCTTGAAGGAGATTGCTATTCGTGCCCAGAAGCAGGTTCTGGACATGACCTACAACTGGTGGGTTTCCGTTCTGTGCGTGAGATCATTGTCTAATGGATGCAATGCAGGAAGCAAGCCGTCCCCATCCTTCCAGAGATTCGCACGCACATTGAGAGCATCATTTCAAGATTCAAAAGTTCTCGTGGCCACCATAAACCTGTTCTCCTTCCGGCCAAAGCTATCACTTCTCCCCGAGAGACTGTGGAGGTCCAGCCTTTCCTTGTCGTTTGCCCTTCGGACATTGTCACTCTTGTCAACACACTCTTCCCTGAGCGTCGCCCGTCGTCGAGTCATAGCAACACTGAAGGATCTCATAGGGGCCTGGCATCCGGAGCCTCCTCAATATCTGGCGTGTCCATGCCCTTCCGTAACCCTTCCATCTCTGGCGATGCTAGCTCCATTCTAAGTATCAGCGCTTCGTCCGTCACCAGCGATACCACTTCTAGGGAGCCGCTTCTTGAAGCACGGATGGCCGATGCGCGGGGTTCCTTGACGCCAAACGATGACTACCGCGAGCGGAGTGCGAAGGTCGCACCTACCGAGGATTATGGTCGCAAACTCCGGATGACATGTTCTGAGATGTCTCGCATCCTCGGCACTGCCGCCAGCTCGGGGTCTTGCCATCCATGTGCCGAGAGATGGGCCGTGCTCTTCGTTTCGTCCGACGGCAAGGAGCTTAGGACTCGTATGCGAAAGGATACCGAAATGGAAGACGATCCCGAAGAGGACTCCACTGAAAGCGATAGCGAAGACGAAGGATTCGGTGAAGGAATGGACCTGGAGAATGACTACCATCAGCTGAAGGAGGCCATCATCAAGTTGGTGGAGGAATATGAGATTCCAAAAGAGCTTGCGCCGGAGAGCGAGTCGAAAGGTTTCAGCAACCGCACCTCGACTCACCGTCGCGACTCCAGAATTCAGGGCCCAGTCAAGAAGGCCTCGGTCCAGTTCGGTGATAAGAATCCTTTCGCGAGTCAGAGCCAGCTTGCTACTATGCTGTCAAACCAGAGGGCCACACCTCCCGGAAGGCATCGACATGCAAGAAGCAACTCGAGCTCTGACCTTAAGGACCCAGCAATGGAGAAGCCCTCGGTGCTTACCACCATGCTAGAAGCGGCAATGCACCAATGTCAAGCCAGAGCGGATTTTGTCAACGCACATCTGTACTTCAAAACATTACAGCACTTGCGGAGACTCTCTTCACCCTCGCTGATACGGAATGGCTATTCTGCTCTGCTCAACTACTTCGGCCGTGGTCCTCGCGATTCGCTCGCCAAGTCATCGAGTGCAATCGAGGAGTTTGAAGCGTGGTTCGTCTGGCTGAAGCAGTCCCAAGAGCGTCACGACACAATCATTGAAGACATGACAATGTCTATGAAGAGCTTGAGGGACAAGATGTGGTACATCACCGACGTTCGTAACTCCGCTGGCTACGAAGAGGCCAAGAACGTCGCTCTCGCGCTCAAAATTATGGGCCAGCCGACCAAAACACCTGATGGCAAGCCTATTCAACCCCACAAGCCTCGCAGTTTGTCCAAATCTGCGAACAACTTCCTTTTGAAAACGGAAGCTCAAGTCCTTGACCTCATGGCGGCGCCACAGGACCACGGAGGTCCCAACAAGCTGGCTGACGAACAGTCTGACATGACAATGAAGTGGCTCAAGCAGTACGCTATCGAGAGCTCTTTCTGCAAAGGCGAGGAGAGGATACATCGTTTCTGTCTCGAGATTGACAAGTGTGTCAACAAGCTTGTTGGCGACGGCATCCTCGATGGTCCTGTACTTTGGTCCAGCGAGTTGTATCGTCGCGACAAGGAAATTCTCGATAGTGGTCGGCAGAAGGGCGACCTGTTCCTCACCGGAGTTGGCACGTTGAGCATTGCTGGGGATGAGGAATATGAGACACAGCCAGGAAGACCCGGATTGAGGAGCCTGGACTTTGCACAACGGCCCAGCAACAGCAGCTTGCGGTCCATCCACCGTAATGGCTCTCAGCAAAGCTTCGATTCGGGCAACTGGAGTGCTCCTAGGCCTCTGGACCTCATGGACTCTCAAGATTATTTCGGTGGCTCCAGCCCTGTCTTGTCGATTGATTCTAACACCACCTTCTGGTCGCCGTTCCAGACGCAACTCGCCACATCACCCACCAGCACCAACAGTATCCGTCCTCGAACGTCGTCTTCTTCTAGAGGCACTGTCATGCTCAAGCAATCTGCTACGGTCAACGATGACAAGCGTCGCTTCTTACTCGACCTCAAGCAAACGCTAACCGGTCTTTTGCTTAGTGATCTTGGAACTATCGTCTTCAGTGGCGGTAGCGAGACTGATGCCTGGTTTTCCAGCGATCTTGGAGAAGAGTGCATCCAGCGCAAGGAGGAAGAGGACAAGAGGCGCAAGAAGGCCGCGCGGAAGAAGAGCATGCGAAACCTCAAGAGTGCTAAAGCGCAGCATGAGCACCGTAGCAGTCCTCTTGATACCCTTGGCCGTGGTGAGCGCAGTGGACCTGCAGCTCCAGTGGCTACATACCACCACGCCGACAAAGATCATCATTCCGCCAACGAGCACTCCAGCTCGGCTAGTGACGCCACGGCTCGTTCCTCCGGCATGTCTGCCGCGAAAAAGGCCGGTCTTCTCGAATTCCCTTTCAACATTGCTTTCCGGCGCCTGTTGCGCAAGTTCGCCACTCACCCCAACCCGTTCTCCAAGCTCCACGCTCTCTACGAGCTTGAGCTCCTTATCGTTGCCTCCCTTACCACCCGCTCAGGTCGTCATTACAGCCGTCGCGAGACACTTCCCACTGTTCCCCAATCGCCTACCCTTGGCTCGGTCCCCGAATATAGCTCACGCGAGCCAACTGCCGCTCATCTTCAGGCTCAGAATTTGGAGGAGGCCATCGCCAATTGCGAAGGGCGCCGTTCACATTTTGATCAAGTTAATGGTCATGGAAGAGACTCGCCCTTCCGAGGCGGCACGGGCACCCGCTCACCCACTGGACCACCCAGCACTGACATGATTGTCGATGTACTGACCGGGCTGTTCCGTGATGCAGACATCCGTCCTAAGACACTCTTCCGAGACTTGCAGTATATTGCATCGTTTGTGCCCGCATCGATGCTTGACAAGACCGCCCGTGGCAAAGCCTTCTGGGATGCTGGCCTTGCTGCACTCGGACTCAAGCAAGACGTTTGTCGAGTCATGGTTGAGATTGCGGACGACATTGTCGCGTTGAACACGCAAAACCGCTCCGCAGGCTTACACGCCAGCGCCACGTCATCCCAAACTGAGTTGGAGAAGAACGGACCGTCAGCAACGACCACGACGCCCGACGATCCGCTCAACAAATTCACGATGGAGGATGCTGCGCGCATGCTCATCATCACCGCAAAGGAGGGTGATGCGGTCGCCGAGCGTGAGCTGGCAATCTTCTATCTTACCCATCCCGACTTGCTACCGCGCACCATCCTGCCATTGACAAAGCCGCACGATGTCTTCAAGGCGGAACTTTTGCAAAAGGACAGGAAGAGAGAGGACCCTGCCAGGTCCGACCCGGTCACAATGTGCGTCGCACAGCACTGGATGGAGATGAGCAAGCGTGGAGGCGACCAATTGGCAACGAAGTATCTGAGGGCCAGGGACGAGATGGAGCGAATCCCGTAAAGCGTCCTGGCCCCAGAAGCCCCTACTACGCCGTTTTCTTTACGTTTTCATCGCATAGCGCCGGCTTTCAGCGATTATTTGTTCAACTTCTGCGGTGGCATACATTTCTTAGCGCGCAACATTAACATCCCTCCCGCCCCCATCACTATTCTCTTTCCCGCAACAAGAGCCCCCGCCATATTCGCTCGCGCAGTTTTTCTCAAACGTGTCTTTGTATATGTTTAGAGACGGGTACAACATGGTTACGATCTGGGCTACGTTGTGGTCGATGCCGATTATGAGATTTACTGGAGCTGGGGTTAACATGCTTCCTTTGAATAGGACGCTGAATGCATGTCACGAGTCTTCTTGGTTACGGCGCAGCATCTTATAGCTATATATCCAACTAGTTTGATACGACATATTTATCTTTGACTCATGATTATCGTGTAGTGTTCAACTACTCTCAGCTGTCAACCGAGCCTTTAAGGCTCGTTGCTGTAAATGGTTAGCGTTGTCACGTGAGAGCCACGGTTGGTGCAATTTTCGGCGACATGAATGAAGCCTGTTGACTCAACTTTTGCCGACCATCGACGCGTGCGACTTCACCTCGTCAGAATCTTGGAAGAGCTGCAGCACTGCTGCTAGGACAACTGGAGAAATTCGAGCGAGTATTCAAGGGTTTGCGGTCGCACGCCGATTTCTGAGCCAAAATGGGTCCCGAGCACGCGTTGCCACTACCGGACGAGTTCAAGGATGTGGATGCCTATGTCGACTCGTTGTTGCATTTCGGCACGTCGTCGCAGATGCTGCGCACGCTGTGCGGCGGAGTGCATATCCTAGACTTCTTCACGCGGGAACCGGATCTTTACTCGGTGGTTCTTCCGGAAACGTGGAGAAAATGGTTCGCGACGCAAGAGATCGTGGATATCTTGGATCTTTTCATGAGGAAAGACCTCGCACAGTACTCGACAGAGACGGTCTCAGTTGGCGGCGAAGAGTCCGGAAAAGACACTCCTCCACCTGGCGACCTTATTCGGTTTATCAAGGACATCCGTCGCCATAGCTTGAAGCGGGATTGGCAGCCCATGGAAAAATCCGCCAAGCTTCCACGGCATATCGCTGTCGGTATGAAAGTCAAGAAGGTGCATGAAGTGCAGCACTTTGCGGAGTACGTTGACCGCCTAACCAACGATATCACTGCTTCTTCTAGCCACAAGATCACGCACATTGCCGATTTCGGCTCTGGACAGAACTATCTTGGTCGCGCGCTGGCTAGTCAGCCGTTCAATAAGCACATCATTGCCATTGAAGGCCGCCCGCATAATATTGTGGGCGCAAAGGAGATGGATGTCCTTGCAGGCTTGGCGCCGAAGAAGGTGCGCATTGTGAACAAAAAAGAGCATAGGGCGCTGCAAGACAAAGAGCTGCTGAAGGAGGGCAAGATGTTAAAGGGAAGGCGGAAAGCGCAGAGGATGAAGGAGGCGAAATGTGAGGATTGCGTGGATGGAACCGAAGCTGAGAAGGAGGATGTTGCTTCAACAGGAGTGAAAGAAAATGGAGAAGCTGTCAATGAGGAAGCGGAGCCCATCGATGAGACGCTCCAGAATCTTGCCCTGGAACCTGTGAGCGAGCCTTGGAAGGACCCGGCACCAGAGGGGCCCGAGCAAGAGCCAGTAGAGGAACTGGCCAAGGAGGTTGCGAAAGCAACTTTGCAGATATCGAAAGAGGGCCAGGGTAGTATCCAATACGTCGAACACAGGTTAGAAGACGGCAATCTGGCTCCAGTGGTAGAGCAAATTGTCGACGCAGGCACCCTGGAAGAGAAGGCGGACGAAGTATCCAAGGAAACGACCGACAAATCCGAGCAGCCCTTTGCCACGACGACCGAGGCCGTTGTGCCCACGACCAAGGCCGTGGATCCCAACTTGATGGTCATCTCGCTGCACTCCTGCGGCAACCTCCTCCACCACGGCCTGCGTTCGCTAGTCCTCAACCCCACGGTCAAAGCCGTAGCCATGATCGGCTGCTGCTACAACCTCATGACGGAGCGCCTTGGCCCACCGAGCTACAAGCTCCCGACGCTGCGGCCGAACCACCCGCGCCTCGACCAGACGGCCAACGCCTTCGACCCGCACGGCTTCCCCATGTCGACCCGGTACGCGACGTTCCCGCTGCCGAACGAGGACAACAGCGGACTCAGCGGCGACGAGGGCGTGCGGCTAAACATCACGGCGCGCATGATGGCGGTGCAGGCGCCGCAGAACTGGGGCCCGGAGGACAGCGAGGCCTTTTTCACACGGCACTTCTTCCGCGCCCTGCTGCAGCGCGTGTTCCTGGAGCGTGGCGTTATTGAGGCGCCGCAGACGCCTGATGATGTTGCCGCTGCAGAGGACGGCCGCGCCCCGTGCAGCCCCGCTGGGACGGGCAGCCCTGGCCAGCCGATCATTATTGGCACGTTGAAGAAGAGCTGCTACTCTGGCTTTGTGAACTATGTCCGCGGCGCGCTGGCGAAGATCTTGGAGAATCCGGAGGAGAGCGAGGAGAGGAAGGTGCTGTTTAGGGAGAGGGTGTACCCGATGACGGATGAAGAGATTAGGGAGTTTGAGGTGAGGTATGCGCAGAGAAAGAAGGAGCTCAGCGTAGTGTGGAGCTTGATGGCGTTCTCGGCGGGTGTTATCGAGGCTATGATTGTTGTGGATCGCTGGCTGTGGCTGCTGGAGCAAGAGGAGGTTGGCACGGCATGGGTGGAGCCGGTGTTTGGTTACGGAATGAGCCCAAGGAACTTGGTTGTGGTGGGATTGAAGAAATAAGAACGGTATTGGTGGCATGAAAGGTGTTGAACACAGAAGAGGTGTTGGCAAGACCATGGGGCGTCGAAAATGCGTTTTCGCACCGCACAAGGGAGATTGGCATTAAGAGCTATGGTGAAAGAATTTCCCCTACGCCCTTTGGAGTAGAGTCGTCAAATAATATCCGCTCCTGGTTTTCTTTACGTTTCTCTCCCTATCTCCTCAAACTCCATCACAGGCTTTTATCGCAGCATCAACTCTGCATAATCATCATCACAATAAGACTACCGCATACATATTTTTTCTAGCTTCGCCGCCCTCGTAAAACTGAGAGTAACACTCTACAGCTCGCAGAACCGGCTTCCACAATACTTGTAAGTTTGAGCACCTAAGCTCCCAGCGGGCACAGGGCTCATCACATACATTGCAACTCGCCAAGTGAGTTTCCATGACTTGGCAATTTCCTGGTTAACTGGTCAGCTTCAGCGTTATTCACGAAGTAAAATACTTCTATTCCTCGTTTTCGGTCTATCCTCTTATCTAGCACTACCAAACATCTCTCAATCACGCCGCACCAGCAGCCATTCACACTAACCACCCCTCTACAGCTTCGGCTCCAGGTCCTCAAACTCACTAAGCTCCTTAACAGCCTTGGGGCCCTTTCCAACCTGCAAGCTGGCCTTGAAGTCGCGCACATCAGTGATGATGACGGGCTCCCTCGGCTGGGCGAGTCCGCCCGTGCTGCCTGCGCCCTGCGGCGTCACCTCGACGCCAAGCTGCGGCAGCATCTGCGCCATCAGAGCCTGGCCCTTCTTCAGCACATCAGCGCTCTTGTCCGCCTCGAGCTTCAGGTCCTCTTGCAGATAGGCCTGGATGGCTTGGTTTAGGCTTTGTGTGTCGTCCGCGCTGACCATGCCCAGGTCGACATCCTTCAGCCTGCTTTCCAAGCCGTCGGGCGTCGCGGCGACGCCTTCCGAGTTCAGGAACTGCGACACCATCGTTATGAGCTGCTCGGTTTGCTTGTCAGGCGAGACGGATTGAGTGACTGCGGCGGCGGAGTTCTGGGCGAGCAGGTGGATGGAGAGTTTGGCGCGGGTCGGTGAGTGCGGCGAGATGAAATGGTGGAAGAACGCGATGAGGTCGGACTTCGTGAGGGGCTCGATATGAGCCACATCGGCGTCCACTACGTGGAGGTTAGAATCTCAGAGGTTTGTATCACGGGTAAAAGGCAGACTCACCGAGATCAAAGTCGAAGCATTCGCTCATGACGTGCGTCCACAGACGGGTAGTCTCCTGCAGCAGGTTCTTGAGCTTCTCCAACCGCCTGTTAATGACACTCTTCTTGTGCGCTTCAAACTCATCATCCGACATCTTCTCCAAATTCTTGCCGAAATTGATCAGGAAGTTATCGATTCGCTTCTCCAAATAGTCGGGCGACTTCTCACTCTGAATCAAGATGCGATAGCCGATCCAAGTGTTGTTGCTGGTCTGGCCGCTAAAAACGACATAGCCGAGTTGTTCCTTAGTACGCAACTGGTCGAAAGCAGGCTCGTCTGTCATTTGGACAAGAAGAAGGAGCTTGGCACGGAGATCGCGGTCCTGGTTATCACCGATCGAGCAAGTGTATTCGATACAGTGGTTGACGTTGGCTGGGTCCTTCAGAGTGCGATTGTAGATATAGTTGCTGCCTTCGGGGAAAATCACGTTTCGGCGAATGGGCCATTGAGAAGGAGAGAGTGGTCTCGCCTTGAGGGTCTGCTCGACCATAGCCGTCATCTTCAACGCATCCTCCTTGTAGATGTTACCATGCGCGAGGACTTCAATGTGAGTCTGTCTCAGCAGCTGCGGGTAGAAGTGGCGGATGTCCTGTGCCGTGATATGGGGAAGCTCGGCAAGGTACTCTTCGTTGATCCAACCCCTCTCCGCGCTCAACCAGCGAGTGTAAGTGCCGACCTGGTAGTACGGCTGCTGATATTCTGCGTTGCGGAAACCTCTAAGCAATCGCTCCTTGACAATGTTGAAGCGATCATCATGAACCTCCAAATCGCGCATCGTCACCACGAGTTTCTCGAGGAGCACATGCATCTTATCATTGTATCCGGACACGGAAACGTCGAGTCCCAGAGAAGTGTTGGTGACACGGTAGGACAAGCCGGCGAGCTCTGCATCATACGAGTATTCGACCAACGCATCCTCAATCAGGTCCTTGTACAACTGCGCCATGACTGTAGCCTGAGGCGTAGATGAAACCAATGGCGTGCGAAGCGTGACGTGGACATTTGCCTTGGGCACCCAGAAACGATCATCCTTCTTGTACCAGAGGCGGACTATGCCATCGTTGCGGATCAGTTTAGGAGCCGTCATAGGCTGGCTAACTTCCTTCCGCTCGACCTCCAGCCTAGTAGGGATGAACTCGTTCTTGTGAGGAAGGTGGAGTTCTGCCGGTCTCTCATTAGGCTTGCTGGCAGCGGCCGCCTTGACCTCCGCAACAAAGTCCTCGGGCATCTTCTCATACTTGTATTCAGTGCCGTACCACTTTTCCTTCTGATCCCAGTCGCCAGGGAACTCCTGGCTGACAATGTTCATCCTGAAGTTGTCAGGCCTGAGGCAAGCGAGACCCTTCTTGATCGCCTCTGGGTTGAATTTACGGATTGTAGCCGGGCCGCTGAGCAAGTGTTCACGCTTAAAAGGCTTTTGCATGATACCGCTCAGATTACTCGTTGTGCTGCTTGCGGGGCTCTTCTGCTTGAAGCGGAAGTCGACTTCGCTCATACGCTTTTGCTCGTCGAAAATCCACTCAATGGGCTCGTGTTCTTTGAGCATGGAGATGTATTGGAAGACGGTCTTGACGACTTCCTTGTAGTTCTTGAGGCCGTCCTCTGTCAGGCGAATGCTGATAGTGAAGAAAGCTGAGCCGGGACACAAAGGAATCGGGCCCGCCCCGAGTCCGTTCGCCCAACCCTTTGCCTTGACGTAGGCCATGATGCTGCCAGGTCCTTCGTGGCCGATCAAATGACTCAAATAACGACCGGGTTGTGATTCGTAGAGTTCTTCTTCATCTCTGTAAGGAAAGTACAAGTCCAGGTTGCGCATCTCAAACACTGGCTTAGCGAACACTTGTGACAGCACCTCATTCTCCGTGAATGGCTGTACATGATCCCAGCGGTTACGCGGGAGATCCTTGTTCTTGACCTCCGAGAAAAGCTCAATAACCCAAGATTCCAACTCGTCAAGACTCTCACGACCAAGAACAACCAACTTCATACGGTTTGCCGAGTAGTTCTTCTCGTAAAACTTAATGAACTCATCCCGAATCTTCACACCCCGAGCGAGTGGGTCGTCGTGCAGCGTCTTCCAGCTGCCGGTGGAGAAATGGCAGAATGGATGATTGGGGTTCGACAATGTCTTGTTGAGCTGATGCAGACGCCAGGTATCGCTTTGCAAGTTCTTCTTGTTCTCCGAATCCACGGCCTTCAATTCTCTGTCGAGAGTTGCCTCGAGGAAGAGGGGTTCAACGAAGAATTGCGCGAACCTGTCGAGCGCGCCATACAGCGGCGAACCATCTCTAGTCGAGAGATCCTGGGCACTGCTAGCCGCCGACGACGCAGCACTGCTCGAAGGCGTGCTGGACTGGGCGGCGACCTCAAAGTAGTAGTTGGTAGAGGTGGATGCGGTGAAGGCGTTTGAATGACCCGAGTGAGCGGTCAGATACTGGTTATAGGCGTTCTCCTTAGGGTACTACGTGCGAAGTTTGTGTTAGCGTTCTTCAATGTCTCAGAACTGACACGCGAGGTCCATGCCGTGCAGCATGAGCATCGTCTTAAATAGACCAACCTTCTTTGTTCCCATGAATAGCAGATGCTCCACTGCGTGTGCCATTCCCGGCATATCGTCGGCATCGCTGAAACTGCCGACATTGACGTCCATGGCGCCGCTGACTTTGTCTGTATCGGGATCGTGGATAAGGAGGGCTTCCAGCTTGTTCTGAAGGCGAATGACACGGTAGCTCCTGTCGTCGAGGGCTGGTCTCTCCATGCTCTCGGTGAGGCGCTCAGGCGCGGCGGCGCGCTCGTTTACGAGGTCACCCATGGCGGGGGAATCGAGGATGCGGGCGGAGTGGAGGGGAGCGCGTTGAAGAGGTGGGGAGCGCCAGGCGTGGGTCGGGGAAAGCGGAGACTTTGAAGCGGAGTGCGACGAGCGGGCTAGCGACCGGACAATAGCGGAGGAGCGTTGGACTATCTTTGTTCCACGTGCTAGGTGGTACGCATATTGTTCGCAAAGCTGCAGGCGACGGAGGGCAAAGGACATGCGGGTGTCAACAAAGAGAGCACTGCGCACCCAAGGGGAGGAGTGGGAGCGGGCTAGTGGCCGAGGAGCGGGCGCAACGGCGGGGAGAGTCTGGGTTCAGCGTTGGATGGCGATAAGGAATGTCAATGGATGAAAGTCCATCAAGGTGCTGGCCTCTGGAAACATCCAAAAGTCCCATCGACATGCATGCAGGGCCCGGAGATCAACCGTCGCGGGGTTGTTTCCCGTCATCCCTTCGACTCGTTGACTGTCCCTCATCACCATGGTTCTTGAGGCTGGCTACCCCAACACCGTCGGCTTCCGCAAGGTCACCAAGGCCACCATCATGGTCAAGAAGAAGCAGGGCGTCTCCGACGCCGACTTTGTCGCCCACTACAACCACAAACACGCCGAAATGGCCGCCCCGGTCCTGCAGAAGCATGGCATCCTCAGCTACAGCCTGGTATGTGACCAAGGGCGGCCATGTCGCACACCACCTCACATGACGCCAGACGTATCATCTACAGCGAGATCGGACCATTGTCCAGGACATTCTGAAGGGCAAGGCTCAGCTCCTCGATTACGACGCCATCTGCACCTTCGTTTTTCCCGACTATTTGAGTTTTGCCAAATTCCTGTGCGACAAGGACTCCAAGGCGCTGACGACCGACCATGACAACTTCATGGACGAAAGCCAGATGAAGATGATGGTCGGAGACGAGTACGTTGTCATTGAAGACGGCAAGAAAGTCGACAAGACTGGCGCCAGTGATGTATGGCATGATGGATGATTGCTGTTTCCCGGATCGGTTAGTTTGATTTTCCCCGCTGTTGTACTTCCAGTCCTTTGATCGGAGAAAGACGGGGCCTTTCACCAAGTCACGACTACAGGGCAAGTTTTTGGATACGCACTTTCCCTGGTTTTATCACCGGTTCTTTCTCCTTTTTAAGGGTCCAGTATGCGTGTGTTTGTTGAGCTCTGGCAACATATAAGAGTGAATTCACATCATCTAGATGTTGTTCCGAGATCGCTATACGGAGACCAATAGAATCACGGGAACGTTGGCGCTCAATCTACTCCCGACAAAATGAGGAAGCTCCCCATTCGATATTTGATTCCGCTTTTCAGACATCCAAAATCATTAAAGCATTTACCTTACTGACAGCAGTCTGTTTATTTTCTTGCATCGTTGCCTCGGTCTTCTGGCAAGAAGCGGCTTTGATTCTCATCGATTTCGCTGACTCTTAAGGCAGTCTGCTTACGCAACACTTAGCTCTCATGTCTTGAAATATAATATTCAATAATGTTAAAAGCCACCAATTCTTTCCAAAGACTCATCTCCAGTTATGGCCTTTTGTGGGTCTTCTGTCGGTCTTTCATCCCGCAGGCAACCGAAAATTCGTTGGTCAACATTCGGTGAGACATCGTAACACAGCCGAGGCTGGGCATTAGCTGTTTCACTACTAAGATAGGTCATCTGGGGTCTATTGTGGCAAAAAGAAGGAATACTATAGGACGGATCCGGTGGTGGTACAGGTTGTTCCCCATGGAAAAACTCCGAAAGGTCACATTGACGGCCTAAGCTGCTGTCCTATCGACACGAATTGTAACAACAGCAAAGCGGAAAAAGACATTATTGTGCCCATAAAATGAGCATATGTATAAGCTAACACAAAAAATCATCTGGCCAATCGTGGCCCCGATGGTAATCGACGTTCGACGTATGACAAGCAGGCACGTCTTATGTCACCGCTTCTGGTTAGCTTTCCCCGCAATCTGCCTTAGAGTCCGGCAGCACCCACGCCTGTCGATTGGTAACTTTTGGGTTAACCTTAAATATCAAAGATCTCTGAGACGCACAGACAGACGCAAGCCGTGCAGACGGTACCCGGAATGACAACTTCGAACTCTGAATGAAGTGCATCGCTGTCGCATAACATCTAGGAGGAGGGCATTCTGACTCGGACTTCCCATAAGGCTGTCTTATTTTTTATAAACGTGCTCTCATTCTTCTCGAGTGAGCCGCATGCAGCTCAAGGTTTCATTACGTGTGCTGATAGGCTAGTTCTACGGTCTGACATGGCCATCGCTGCACAACTTAGACAGAAAGCGGGGAAGCCAGCAGGACATACCACAAAAGCCCGGTAAGTCGAGTCCTGATTCAGTCAGCCGACCCAAAAGATGACAATCTGACGGCAGGTCCTTGCATATAGCCGTCATATCCGTGGGTGTGGTTTGGCTATAGGGCGACTGGGTTGGTGGATCAACTGGGGGGGCTGCCTACGATCGAGTATGGCTCTTACATGCTCGGCCGACGTGTCCGTTACCACTCATGCTTTGGTCAAGGCCTGTGCACCCTCATGTGCCCAGGCACTTTTTCCAACTGCACATCGTGGCACAACAACGTCCACATACCCTAAGGCCACACCGACCGACTTCCGCAAAACAACACACGCATATCAGCCCTATGATTACTGCTATGACCAGGCACTCCAGTGCAACAAATCGCATTTGTGTCAATTTGATCCTCTCTGCCGACAATATTACCATGGCTGGTGGCGCCAGAGCCCAACCGAGGCGGCGTAAATGAGGCGTTGGTCTTGGTCAGCCGATCTTAGCAAATGTCTAGCAACAAGGTCTCCAGATTCTCGCATTCATCCTAATTGACGAACCTCGGCAGGCATGATATCGAACATGTTAGGCCAAAGTCATCACAAGGGGTGTGGCATTCCCGTCATCTGGTTCGCTATATTTGCTTAGCAACGCCACAGAGACTAATCAGACAACGGCCAAGAGGCAACCCTCATGGTTTCTGCAAATAATCGTCACCATGGCTTACGGCCAGGTCAGAAATCACTGACGCCTGTCCTCGTGGACATGAGGCTGCACATCTAGCTCATGGGCCAAGCGTTCGCAGAACGCGGCGCCCCTTCTTTATTCGGACTAGCTGTGTGATGCGTATGCCACGTTCCTTCCTATGCCGGATGGTAGCCGACCTACGCCTTACTGGGACGCTAGTGATGGCAAAAGAGCCAACAGCAAACCGCCGTCTACGCAGCCACCAGTTCCCTTCGCAGAAAGCAATGCTGATGTCTGGGATAGCATCACCAATGCTGCCAATCAGCCACAAGCCTTTGCCCCTGATGACAAGTTGCGGTGGCTTACTGTACCATGGTTTTCACCTTCAATTTGCCGCCAGTTGTATAAGGCCACAAGCTCTTTTGCCACGGCGGATTGAGCCAAGCAGGCAGTCCCCACCTCCGCTGATGGACCACATGCTTCTTACAGCGGCAAGGGCTTTATGTGCTGCGCCTTCGGGTGCTTCCCGTCCGGAATGGCGCAGAGGCATCACGCCCACCGCTGGAGTGAGCGAATGGAAGGATACCCCTGGGGATCGAATCTTGAAGGCGCAAATCCTACCGTCCACGTATGATGAAGAACGAGGGACAGCATGAATCCCTTATTATGGCATAATGTACGCTTCCGGATGACCCTCTTCCGCTCTTTCCTTCGAGGAAAAACGCTGTAGAAAGGCCGCTTTTCATAGGAGGTGCCTGCAGTGTCAGCCAAAGTTGATTCACCGAGGCCGAAGGCGCATACTCGCGCACATCTCAGTGCGGTTTCCTTCAATGTCCAGCTGACGGTTTTACAGTGCGCTTTGCTTCTTTCTCTCGTTCATTTTTCTAGTTTAAAATCTCGAGCGAATCTTCAATCACAATGGGTTTTTCAACCAAACCAATTCAGCGTTCTCATCTCTTCTATCATCATGCTTATGCTTGCGTACCTTTTCTTTGCTCTCGGCCTCCCGGCCCTAGCATGGCTCCCTGCCTCCCCACCCGGAGGTGTGTCGCTGCAAGCTTTTACAAGCTCCAAAACGTCCAAAATTCGCGGAGTCAATCTTGGATCCCAGTTCCTCATTGAGCCCTGGATGTCTCGGCAGGCATGGGCCGACATCGGCTGCACTGGTGCTGAAGCAGAGTTCCAATGCGTCAAGAACAACTTTGGTGGAGATATCAACAGAGCCAGTGCTGCGTTCCAGAGACACTGGGCGAGCTGGATTACGCGAAATGACATCAACAAGATGCTTTCGTATGGGCTGAACACTATCCGAGTAAGCCCTTTCCTTGTATATGTGGCTGGAGGTGTGGCTTACACAGGAGCTAGATTCCTTTGGGTTGGTGGATGAAGGAGGACCTAGTCAAGAGCGGGGAATATTTCCCCAAGGGAGGCTTCACTCACTTGGAGAACATCTGTAGATGGGCCACTGATGCTGGCATGTACATCATCATAGGTAAGTGTCACCCTGATGTGAGACATCCGGAGGAGTTCACTGGCTTACCCATGTAGATCTTCATGGTGTGCCGGGCACACAACTGGAACGCCAGCCATTCACTGGCAACGTGAGTACTCTAAGCCATTTATCCCGAACGGCAGATGCTGACCCGCTTTGGGAAGTCCTCCGACAGGGCTTACTTCTATCAATCCGACTATCAATCCGGGCGTTCCTATGTGTGTATCTTATTTCTGTTCGACGATGCATCTTCTGATGGCAGTTTACTAGGAATTTCTTTCTTGGATGACGCAGCAGATCCTTATCAACCCCGTCTTCAAGAACGTCGGTGCCATCGGTGTGATCAATGAACCCAAGTTCAACACTATTGATGGAGACACGAAATGGATGGTTTGTCCAACTTTATTATCTCTCCAATTTTTGATGTGAACTCGTACTTACCAAGACGTCCAGGTCGAGCACTACTACGGCTCCGCCATCGATTCGATCCGCAATGTAGAGGCCTCGCGTGGTGTTTCAGGCAACTCCCGTCTGCACATCATGCTAATGGACGATCTCTGTAAGCAATACCTATCACGTTACACCACCCCACTTCTCCGTCTCACCTCCGTTCCCACCCCTCCAAAACAATCCAGCATACCCCAAGCCCCAACAAACAAACGTGCTAACCACGACGACCGCCAACGACAGGGGGCTCCGGGTCGCGGGACCCCACCTCGTCGCTGACCGCAGGGCAAAAGTCGTTCCTGCTCTTCGACGACCACAACTACCAAGAGGGGCCGACGTCGGGCAAAGACGCGGCGGGCATCATCGCGTACGCGTGCGGCGACAACCGCGTCACGGCGCTGGAGCCGGGCAACACGAAGGTGGTGGGCGAGTTTGCCATGGCGCTGAGCCAGAGCAGCGGCCTCCGCCCTGAAACGAACTACAAGTCCTTTTACCAGAGCTACTTTGCGGCCCAGCAGTGGCAGTACGAGAAGACGAACGGCTGGGTCTTTTGGACGTGGAAGACGGACCAGCGCGACTTGGGGAACTGGCTGCAGTGGAGCTATTCTGGTGAGTGCATGCTTGCGTACGTGCGGTATTATTATGGGTGTTTTTTGCTGATTACCTCTCTCTTCTTGTAGGTGCGGTGGAGAACGGCCTCATCAGCACGAACCTCAACGCCCAGCTTGCGGCGAACCCGTGCCAGAAGTAGGTCGGCGTGGCCTAGCTGGGAGAAGAAGAAGAAGAAGAAGAAGAAGAAGAAAGAGAGTGCTTCCTTTAATTGTTTGGGCGGGCAAATTTGCGAAATGTTAGCGTGTGGGTGGCTGGTTGGGTACGAATTAACGACGACTGTCTTTCACGCTTGTTATGACTAGGTATCTGCCAATACATCATTACGACCTGTACACTTGAACTCATGACATCAGCGGCACCTAATGAAGCAATGACCTCCCCATCTCGATATGAACTACCACTACTCCGAGTACCACTTCAAGTCTTCCAGTGTCTGCTCCGCTCTTTCTTTTTGTATGTTTCATACTGCAGTCGTTGCAAAAAGCAGAATCGTGCGTGCATTGGGGAAGCCCGGCGAACTGAAAGGCAGCATAGTAGCAGCATCTCAAATGTGCCTGTCCTCGCACGTTCCGCGGTGTAAATGGGTCTTGTATCAGCAAAAAGAAATGCTCAGTCTGAGACCTAGGGCCTGAGCAAGTGAGTAAGCTGAGGATAGATAGGCCATCAAGTCAGCTTTGTTTTTTCGATTTCATTTTATTTATTTATTTTGGAGGTAAGACAGCGTAGCTGCAAAAAAGGGGTGGGTTGGAGGCATAGAAGAGGGGGATGCCGTGAACGGCAGGCTAGGTAGGTGATTGATCCGCGGTACGAAAGCTTAAAATCTCAACAACCTAGGTAGGTACCAGCGCAGCGGGCTCCGAGACTGATATTTTCTTTCTTTCTTTTCCTTTTCCTTTTCCTTTTCTTCTCCTTACCTCCATACTTTTCTACTTTTTTCTTTCGCTCCCTTGCCTATTCTGACTAGGGTAGCTGCCAGTTAACAAGTCCTCGAGCACCGATGTCACGCCGCTTCAACCATGTTGACATTCCCTCTCTTACTGGCAGGGGAAAGAACGATTGAGAATAGAGAAGCCGCAGTTGGCAGGATGACAGAGCAGGAAGACTTCAAGAAGGAAGGAGAGATGATAATACAAACCTCTTGCACAGCCTACGGCCTCACCAACATTGGTGATATCGCTCGTCTCCCTCTCTTCGCACCCACCTATATGCGTCTTTACCAACAAAGCCACCACCTCAATCAAACATTATCTCGACACCGACGCAGCCCGTACCACGTTGAGCGACCAACCGCCTACTTCCACGCGACCAAGCAATCGCAAACAAAGAACCAACGTCAACAGATCCAAAAGCAGAGCGCAAAAAGCCGCTCCATACGCCCGCGCCCATGCAAAGACCGCACGCTCGCGCGCACCCACTTGTTCGTCATCCATCTAACTCCTCGTCCGCGCATTACTTTCTCTGCGATGACGATGACGATGCCGCCGATACGACCGATGCTGCCGATACGACCGATGCTGTACAAAGCCATTACGCCGCTCCAAGCGATCCAACCCATCCATGCATGTATGCATGCGACGCGCAAACTTGACCAATGCAAAACAAAAAACCGCACCGAGCTGAGCCTTCTCTTACGCCTCATGGCTCACGCCTCAACGCCATGTCCGCCACAGCTCCGTAGCTGCTGCGCGCAAAGATAGGAGAAGTGGCAAATATTGTAGGACACCCTGCCTGCCGCAAAGGCAAACCGCCCGGTCATCCATATCCTGCTTCAGCCTCTACCCAATCGCAGGCTCGTGTTCCCACCGCGTGCCACGAGCAAAGAGGGTGCGTGCTAGTAAGTGGAAGGAGGCGAGACGCGCCGTATACCCTGCGCAGGCGTCTCATGCATCAATTCGTTTTCGCCCGAATTCAAAACTTTTCTCGGCATCCCTACTCCTTATGGAGTTCCCCCGCGGCGGGTGAACCAATTAGTTTCTTCCAACGCCACTGCTAATCCCCGCCCAGGCTTGAACGTCCACCTCTTGTCTAAAAAAAATATTTTCTGCTCTGGCATCCGAAAATCTCTTCATACCAAACTCACTCCGGTTTCTGGCCATGCACGATATAAAACGGCATGAATGAGTGTGTCTCAGGCTTCATATACGCCTTTCGCACACCAGCAAGGAAGACTTCAATCTCCTCCTTGCTCCAGCCCAAGCCGCGCGTCAAGGGGCCCAGCGCAATAGCCTCAAGGCCCTCGGTCAGCACAGCGCGCCAGTACAGGCCGACCTCGCGCAACTGGCGATTCTTCGGCCATGGCCCGATGGGCGTGTAGAAGACGCGCTCGGTGACGTTGACGAAGCCGGCCTCGCGCATATATCCCGCGAGTAGCGACGCGCTGCGGAAAGGCACGCCCACGCCCGCCAGCCCCGACGTCACATGCTGCCAGTACTCGAGCATGGGGTCGTCGGGCGCTAGCGTGCCGTCGTGGCACATGGGCATATGGTCAATCTCCTGGCATTCGAGCCAGCCGCCGGGTTTGAGGTGCCTGTGGCGCCGATTATTAGCCAGCCAGGTCGGCGGCGACAGGCCCCGTGGCCAGGCGGCGACGACTTACCGGAGCGCTCGCCGCATCAGCTTGGGCCAGTTGCGGAAGCCCTGCACCGTGTGGCGGGTGTGGACGTAATCAAAGTGGTTCCGTGGATGCAGCCACTCGTCCTCGGCGTCGTCGACGATGAATTTCAGGTTCGGCGGCACCCAGTCCGTCTGGATGGGGCTGAGGTCGATGCCCAACACGTTCGCTTCGGGATACAGATCGGCGACTATCGGCATGAAATGGATCGTCAGTAGGTACGTCGTCACAACCCCCGGCCCCGGGCCACGCTCGTTTGGGGACGATCCCCACACGCTGTTCACATACAGTCAATGGCCCAGATGCCCGTGCCCGTGCCCAGGTCGATGACGTTTATGGGCCGGGAGCCGTCGAGCGGCGCAAAGTGCAGGATGGTGTTGAACAGCTTCAGGTACATGGCGTGCTTGAGATCCTCCCGGTCCTGCTCGCGATCGTCGTTTGGGAACGAGTACGAGCCCTCGCGGAAGCTGTGATAGCGGCGGCCGTTTTCGTAGATGAAGTTGCGCGCCGACGACACAAGCGAGGCTGACGTCGACGATGCGCTGTCCGACTCATAGCCCTGATCGTCCTCGGAGGTGAAATCGTTGGCCTCGATACCGGCTTCAGCCTGGGCGAAACCCTCGGCCGTCTCCTCTGCGCTGATGGCAGGCGCGCTGGCGATGGCGGAATCGTCGCATTGGGGCTGGTCGAGGAGATGTTGATGGGTGGTCATGACCGGGACGGGCCGTGAGGAATTCAGTTGCACAGGTGGAGGATCGACGGCAAGGTTAGGCTGGGGCTGAATTTGAAAGGGCGGGTCCTGGATTGGGCGGATGACGAAGAGTGGATGATGAAGAGGAAGAAGGAGAAGAAGAAAAAAGAAAAAGAAAAATCTAAAAATTTCTCATCAATGCGCACAGCAGTAGCAGCAGCAGGAGCAGCAGCAGGGAGGATGGTGGAAGAAGAGGAAGAAGAGGAAGAAGAGGAAGGATGACAGGAGGATCAATCATCAATAATCGTTAGGGTTCAACGGGCAAGCTAGCGGGACGAGTCAGGTGTGTGCATCTCCGCCGCGGCGTCCATCACAATCCCCATCCGCAGCACGGCCCGGCTTGCCAAGATGGCCGCCCGTGCCGCCCTGTTAAAACCGCCGCCGCCGTCTTTGCCCCGAATCCCTGCACTCGAGTGATCCCAGCCATGGCCCCAGTCGCCCGTTTGTCCATGCTCGCCGACCTCATCGCGAGAGAGACACGCAAGATCGAAGACTACTTTGCAGCCAATGGCCTCCCAGGCCTCTCCTTTGACGCCGATGCGCCTCTCGACTTCCCCGTGCCCTCGAGCAACATTGACATTCACGCCGCGCGCCGCACCGTCATCGATGCGACCAAGGAGCTGCATGGCTTAATGGTTGGGCCCTCCGAGAGCCTGCGATGGCTGGCATGGAGCGTGAGTCCCGAAGCATTATTGCTTTTTGCCCCCCGGTGCAACACTAACCCCGACAGTACAACGACAACCTCAGCCTCCGCGCCGTCTACCACTTTCGCATCGCCGACGCCGTGCCCCTCGAAGGCGAGACCTCGTTCGACCATGTCGCCGCCGCCGTCAGCCTCGACAGGGTAAACGTCAAGAGAATCGTCCGCCATGCCATGACAAACAACCTCTTCTGCGAGCCGCGCCCCGGCTATGTCGCCCACACGGCCATGTCGCGCGCCATGCTCGAGGACCCGACCCTGAAGGATTGGGTCGGTCTGTGCAGCTCCGACTTCTTCCCCGCCGCGGCGCGGACCGTCGACGCCATGGAGAAGTGGCCGGGCTCGCAGGAGCCCACGCACGCCGGCTTTGCCTACGCCTGGAACACTGACGTGCCCATGTTTGTTGAGATTGGCAAGGACCCGGCGCGCGCAAAGCGCTTCGGGCGCGCCATGGCGTCTTTAACCGGCGGCGAAGGCTACGAGGTCGACTATCTCGTCAACGGCTATCCCTGGGCGGATCTGGGCAAGGCGACCGTCGTCGATGTTAGTTGGAGAGATCCCAGATACGCGAGACGTGACAATAGCTGATGGGCGTGCCAGGTTGGCGGGTCGCATGGCTTCGTGCCCGTCGCCCTCGGTGCCAAGTTCCCGGACCTGCGGTTCATTGTGCAGGACCTTCCAAAGACGGTCGCCGACGGTCCGGCCCACATCCCTGCCGAGTTGGCTGACCGCATCGAGTTCCAAGCACATGACTTCTTCACCGAGCAGCCGGTCCATGGCGCCGATGTTTACTTTTTCCGGTGGATTTTCCACAATTGGTCGGACAAGTATTGCGAGAAGATGCTGCGCATGCTCATCCCTGCATTGAAGCCAGGCGCCCGGATCCTGATCAACGAGAACATCCTGCCCACCCCGGGGACCGAGAACGCGTGGGACGAGAAGATCATCCGGTACGTCTTCCGTCCCGAGATTCACCTTGCATCGTTAACTGACCGGCGGCCAATAGGAGCATGGACATGACCATGCTGCAGCTGCTCAATGCCCGGGAGCGCGCCGAGGAGGACTACGCCGAGCTGTTCCAGAACACGGACCCGGGCTTCAAATTCCTGGGCGTCAAGCGCCCGCCCGGCAGCCGCACGTGCACCATCGAAGCGGTATGGCAGCCGCACGACCTCAGCGGGCACATCAGCCAGCTGTCGAGCCTCGCCGCGACCCCGATCGGCAGCCTCGCCGCCACGCCCCTCGGCCCCTTCACGCCTTCGGAGTCGTCCGTGGCCGCCGACTACGGCTTCAACATTGTGCAGCTGCCCTCGGCCGATAACAAGGGCAAGGCGCCCGCCGCCGACGCGCCCCTGGAAACCTTTATCCCCGCGCCGCCCTCGCCCGCCGAAAACGTCGAGCACATTGAGAACATTGACGACGCGCCGTTTGCCTCGAGCGCGGGCGACACGGTGCCTGCCATTGTTGCCGAGCACGTCGATCTCGTCGAAGACGTGCACGTGCACGAGGGCATGGCCGCCGAGAAGAGCAGTCTGGGCGTCGCAGCGGGCTCAAGGCCTGCGAGCAGCAGTGACGGCATGGCGCAGGATGCGGGCGCTGGCGCGTCGAGAGGCGAGTGAGGATGCCGAGTGATTGAGTAAACGAGCGGAGCAAATGATGAAGGGAACGACAGTTTTTTCTTTTTTTGTTTTTTGTTTTATTTTCGGCAAAGAGCGCGATGGAGAAATGATACTAGACATACACGGCGAGTGAGCGTACTGGACCCAGTCTTCTGCAATGATACCTTTTTCCGTTTTCCTTTTTTTTTTTTTTTTTTTTTTTTTTTTTTTTTTTTTTTT
>NW_022983545.1:522311-600289 GCF_010093885.1 Aplosporella prunicola CBS 121167
TTTTTTTTCCTGTCCTTGTCTTTCGCTTTCTCGTCAGCTCATTTAGCGGTAGTATTTCCCCCTTATTTTCTTTCTAAGTGGTAGAAGAAGTGTGGTAGAGGTGATGAGCATATAGGTGCTAGGGAGCTGCCTGCCTGCGCCCTGGGCAATGAAGCAACAACAAACTTTCAAGCGCCGGCTGAAGAAGACGGCGTGTCGAGCTCGCAACTTGGAAGTATGGGTGGTGATGGTGAATGATTGAAAAGTGCTTAATGCAGAGGCAGTTAGTTCACAGCAGGGAGGATGGTGAGATGCACGCAAGCTCTCTGGTACAGGTTGGGCACCTACCTAGCCACCCACCATCACTTAGCCAAACATTTAATCCCAGCCACGCCGCGCAGGGAGCAGGGAAAAGGACAAGAGGGGGGAAAACGAAAAGGGAGGATAAAAGATTCAATTAATTCATCGCTAGAAGTATGGCCTCGGCCACAAATGCTATGCCAACCATCCCATCCACCCATCGTCATCATCATCGACCAACGCGAAGACACCTCTGCGCCGCACCTTGGGTGCTCCTCCCAACCTAACCTAACCTAACCCCACATGGCGTCCTTGCCCCTCGCGCCCCCGTGCACGTTCGGCGGCGTCGTCAGCGTGTAGCTCCAAGCCTCGTCGCCGTCGACAAACAGCCGGTACGTGAGCATGCTCTGCTCGCTCGCCGCGGGGCTCGTGATCTCAATGGCGCCGAACTTGGAGTTGCCGTCTGGGATGTACCTGTTGGTCGCGGAGCGTCAGTACTTACTGCATGCATCTTGTGATTTCGCTGGTCGAGGAAAGGAGGAAGAAAGAACTTGAAATGGTTGTTGGATGAGACTTACTTGATGCAGACGTCCTCATCGTCCCCCGCGTAGGTCCGCACCGGCAGGTAGAACATGCTCAGCGGGCTGGTGCTGAACTCGTGCACCGTCGCGCTCAGCGGCCATTTGCTGTCCTTGGGCGGCGGGAAACTGGTCGCGGCGAACTCGTGCCTGTCGCCGCTGAGGACGATGATGCCAACTCCGCCCGCGAGCCCCACGTCCCACATCGCTTCTAGGATCTTCTTACGTTCGGCCAGATAACCGCCCCAGGTGTCCAGTTTCGAGGGTCCGTGTCGCCAGTTCTTGGTGAACGGAATGCTCGAAACGACGACCTTCCAGCGAATACCTGGCTTGGCTGGCTCTTTGAGGAATTCGAGGAGATCATTCAGTTGCTCAGGGCCGAGCATGGTCTTACTCTCGTCCCATGTGTCCTTTTCACGCTCCGGGTTCCTGTAGCGGCGCGTGTCCATCAGGAAGAATGACGCAGGACCTTGAGTGAACTGGAAATACGTGTCGCCTGTTCTCACAGCAGGTGGATTTGCTGCCACTTGGTAGTGTCTCCAAGGTTCGTACGCTGCTTCGAAAACACCGGTAGTGTTCTGATCCCAATCGTTCTGGATTTCGTGATCGTCGAGCACGTGGATCCAGGGCAGGTTCTCCGAGACTGACGGCCACTCGGGCGCAGCGTAGACCTGACGATACTCACGGCGGTAGTCCTCCTGGTCTCTGCCGTGGCGGACAGGCACATCCACGTAAATGAAGTCGCCAAGGAACAGCATGAAATGAGCGCCCAATTTATCAATCCACTTTGCAAGATGGTTGAAGCCGGGGATACTGAGTGGGTCCTGGAAGGGGTTGTAGGGAACACGAGGCTTGATGCAGCTCGAATGCAGGAAGGTGTATTTGCCCTCATGTTGCGCACGAGTAGAGATGCGACCAGGTGGTGGGGCCGTGATAAAATAACCACGTTGGTTGTTAGAAACGGCGTATTGGTATTTGGTGTCGGGCTTGAGTTGAGTTATCTCCACCGCTGCAGTAAAATCAGTCTCCTCAGTAAGCCAATTGATGTTTTGGGCATGCTTCCAAGCGGTGTCCTGCTGGCGATGGCCAGAGCTGAGCGACAGGGGAGGGTCCGCATAGCGGTAAGAGACAAACAGCGGCAACTGGTTCAGGCTTGGTTCCCGCACCAGAATTTTCGCGCTCCTGTCCGAGACATATCCCACCCTCGCAAAAGACAGATCGTGCGCAGGGTGCAGCAGGCGTGCGCGGAATATCAGGTCCAACATCATGCCTACAAGGGCAATGTTGATGGCGAAAGTGATCCAACTCCATAATGCCGAGGTGGGGCTTGGGAGTCCTGTGAGGAGCGTCTTGAGGACCTGCGGCCCTTTGTCTTCAACTACGAGCGTCTCTTCGACGTCGAGCTCCTCCAAGGGCCCATCTTCCGCGCCCTCGACCAGTTCGGCCTCATCATCGTCATCCTGCGCAACTGTTTCCTTCACAATCACATCGATCTCGTCCGAAACGACCTTGTACGGCGATGTCTCCTGGAAGCTATAGAAGAACGACACGATGTAGACGGCTAAGGAGGTCGCTACAGCGGGCGGACAGATCTATTGGATGCTTGTAAGCTACGGCTGAGGCGGAAGCGGTGAGGGAACGCACGCTCGAAGGTATCTGTTAGGTCGTGTCAGCAGTGTGCATGCCGGGCGCATATGCAGGAGACGTACCCATCGCAAGAAGACGTAGACGAAGAAGCGAAGAAGTATCGAGCTTGACGCTGTGACGATATCAGCAGTAGATGCCATGGCCCGTTGCAGTGCAGAACATGCCGGGGGTTGTGTAGTATGTAAGGGCTGGAGTGGTGCGTTGGAGCTTGGGCGTGTGGAGACGGCGGGAGCTCCATCCATTCACATGCAAAGCCAGTCAGAGTGACGACATGAAACGCGAGTCAGACGCGTCCACTCCGAACACCATCAATTCTAATCACCACTTCAACGTCAATTAAATCGGAGAGAAGACGCTCTATTATTTATTGCCGTTGCCATCACCCCAGTAGGTACAATGACAACCGTCGAGCATCCCTTCCATCCCTCCACAGCGCTGGTAACTCCTCACTGGAGCACGCTTAGGGTTCTATCGTATAACATCCTCCGCTTGTCGATCCAGTGCCAGGTAGGTAGCTGATTTACATGATGACACAGCCAGGCTTGTCGGGACGAATAATTGCTCTGATCATGGTTGCGATTTGGTGGTCGTAGTAAACGAGTGTATTGAGTGTGTGTTGCTTTGCTTAGCGGGGTGACGAGTTAGTGGAGGAGGGAAAAGATATTATATAGACTTAATGGGTACGTTTATGGGAGCGGAACAATACCAAGGGAGTGACAATAGCAGTGGCAAGTCGAGATCGATGGGCTTTGTTGGTAATTATACACACCGCACAATATCAACTCCAATTTATCATTTTGCAGACAAAGAGATGCGCGCAATTTCAGACTTTGGAAGAGTTAGCATCGAATATTGTGGAGAGGGGGCTAGGCAAATAAAGAGCATCCCATTAAGAGGAACCAAGATCCATCGTACCCTCTAGCTAAACTGTTGACCTAGAGGGAAATTTCGACTCTTCACGAAATAACATTGGATCAAAGAAATCCTTATTTGGCCTTTATAATTCCCGCGTACTAAGCATTTTACACAGGTAGACACATTAGAAGGTTGGATAAGAAAGATATCTCCACGGTAACCACTAAATATTTTGAATTCCATATGTAAAAATTTTTACCGTAACATCATTAATATATAAAACATCTCCTCTCAAACCAGAGAAGCACTTAGATGCTCGTCCTCTTCACCCGGCTGACTGTCTGGTTCGACGCCGGAGCCGTAACATTACCGACATCATAGTGGTCCCAGGTGCTTTGAATCTCCCACACACCAATACGCACCTCAGCGCCAGCAGGAAGGTCGCCGGCCGCAAACGTGAGCAGCGACAGGGGCTCGGTAGGAAAGAAAAGCGCTGTGGCGCTGTAGATGCCACCGTCGAGGAAGACCTCAATAATGCTGCGGTCAATAGCGCCGGAGAGGGTCCACGTGCCATCCTCGCTCAGCAGCTGCGAGACCGAGAACTTGTCGGTGAAGAACGGGTTGTCGAAGCCGCGAGTCTCGCCGCGGTCAAGGAAGAAGGGGTTGTCGCCGCCGAAGAAGTAGCCCCCAGAGATGCTCTCGCCGGAGACAGGGCTCAGGAAAGTGAAGTTGAGGGTGGCGGTTGCACTGGCGCCAGCGACACCAGTCACGTTGGCTTCGAAGTAGACGGCGTTGGACGACACGTTAGAGTAGTCGACAGCGAGCGTGCCGTTGCCCAGGTTGTCCGACGAGCCGATCTGCGAGCCGAGAACCGGGCTGATGTCGTACGGAATGGAGACCATGTCCCAACCCACGCGAGGGATCTGAGTCAAGTAGTTGCGGCGCGGCAGGCTCATGGCGGAGCGCCAGCCCTCCGAGGCCGTGGGTACCACCTGTGTGTACTGCCAGTTGCTGGCCCACGCGATCGAAATGGCGTCCTCACCATCAGGGGTGCCGTAGAAGAATTGTCCGGCGTAGTTGTCCTTGCCGAAGTCGGCAATGCGCGCAGCGTCGTCGACCGCCTCAAAGTGCGTCCCGTTGAACGTGCCCGGGAAGTACTGCATGATGGAGCCACCGAGCGGCGCGCCAGGGTTGATGCTGATGGCCAGCACGTACATGCTCTCGTCCGTGCCGTGGACCGGCATCTTTACCAGGTTCGGACATTCGTATTGCAGGCCCAGCAGGCCGTAGTGTGAGAAGTTAGACGCGTGGGTCCAGGTCTTCAGGTCCGGCGAGGTGTAGACACTGATGACAAACTCTTGCGAGAAGGCTGCTACCAGGACCCAGTGGTCCTCGTACCAGATGACCTTGGGGTCGCGGAACTGCGTCGTGTTGCTGTCGATGACCGGGTTGCCCTCATAGGGCGTGAAGGTGTAGCCACCATCGTGCGAGTAGGCAATCTCTTGGGTTTGAGCGTCGGGCGAGTTCAGCGTGTAGATAGCGACGACGCCATTGTCCTGATCGGGGAAGAAGCCGGAAGTGTTGTTCACATCGACCACAGCGGATCCACTGAAAATGTTTGAGGTGTTGTCGGGCGGGAAGATGGCAATGGGCTGGTTCTCCCAGTGGTAGAGGTCTCGGCTCGTGGCGTGGCCCCAGTGCTGGTTCCCTGCAACGAGAGCGGTGGGGTTGTCTGCAGGGAGGTCAGTTGTTAGACTACTGGTGCTGGCCAATCGGCGGTCCGGGAGCTACCAACATTGGTAATAGAGGTGGTAAGTGCCATTGGCGTCGACAAACATGCCATTGGGGTCGTTCATGAAACCCTAAGCCACACTGTCAGTGCCGGATTCATCCAGCATGGTAGGGCGAGAGCTTACCTGCGGCGGCGAGTAGTGTGCCTGTGGCCTATATACACCGGCGTAGTCACCCGGAATGGGAGTACCGCTGGGCACACCAGGGCCAACATAGACAGAAGGAGTGCCCTGGGCACTCACGGCGCCGGCGAGTGCTGCGCCAAGGGCGAAACCAGCAGCGGTCTTCATGGTTGTGGCAACAGAGGACTGAAGAATTGGACCAGAGGGAGGTAGCGGGAGAATTGGCTGGTTGGAGAGCCAGTCGACTTAGGAAGCCAGGCCATTATATAGTCGTCGTCCAGCATAGGTAGCTGCCGCCGAGCGGACTGCGGACACGGCCTGGTCAACCGCACAGCCCGGAGACATCATCACACCCTCTAGGCGCTCCCAAAACCTGACCGGCCCCGTGCACAAGAGGCGGCGCCGAGAAGCAACCCCGGTGCACCAAAGCAGAGTCCCCCGTCCACCACGTCGACGTCCGCCTCCAGCACCGCGCCGCCGCAAAGCCGCACCCAAATTTAAAAAAAAATCAAAAAACAATCGGCGGCTGGCACCTTCCAAAACTGCCGCTCACTAACAGATGGACGCATCTCGTTTGGCTGGGCTGGCGGGCGCCGCTGCCATCATGGCGACGGCAGATCTGCGTAGCGACGTCGTTTCCCGCGCGGGGTAGGTGCAAGGTAACTAGACGACTCGAATCGAAGAGAATCATCATGCTACCCAACTGTACCCGAGCTCCACAGAAACCCGCCCGGCCAGACTCCCCTTGCCTCCTCCCAAGCTCTCGACCTCTTTTGACCGTGACGCCATGGCCTCCTCCCCCTCTCCACGCTTGGCTCCAGTGTGTGAAGGGCCCAGCGGATCGCGCTCAGCGCAGGAAAAAAGGGACTTCCCTGTCATCAGATCACCAACCACACCTCTCACACACACACACACTCTCTCTCCCCCCTCTCATGCTCCTCCTAATCATTGCTATCCACTTCTAATCAGATTCTGCCGCCGCCTGCACTCTGCAGCACTTTGCACGTCGCACGAGACAGCAGAGCCGCAATTCCCGCAATTTCCCAGACCCCAGCCGAACTCCCCGGTCAGGCGCGCCTTCCTTCTCCTCGTCTCTCCAACATCACACCTCTCCGCCCAACCAACGGCCGGCCGCATCCGCCGCCCCACCGCCTTTCACCGTCGCCCGTCAGGCAAACCATGGAGAGCCCATTAGCAAAGCAAGTCAAAGCCTCGGGGGCCCCGGAGTCGGCTTAGCGAGGCGCCGCAGAGGAGCCGCCGCGGCACCTGGCGCATGTGGAGCGCTGCGCGGCCGATGCCGTCCCTCCTGCCCTTGGCATCTGATGTGACATGGCCTGCCTTGCGGGGCTGTCACGATCTGGGCAAGGAAGCACGGGGCGGCCTGCTGATTGCTTGGCTTGCCCTGCCATCTGTGGTTTCTGGGGTTGTCGAACGATATTGCTTTTTGCATTGCTGTCCCTTATACCGAGTCCTCCACACCCGTCCTCGCGGTGCTCTGGTTCCGGTTTTCCTCGCTCCGAGTTACACGCGCGCCGTCTTTTGACGACGGAGAGTCTTGTTGTCGCCGCGTGCTATGTGCCGTTCTGCTCCATACTACCACTACCTACCCCTGCCTCCACCCAGGAATTCGCCGCCACATCTCCCGCACGCGCGCCGTTTCTTCAAGCGATGATCGCTCTCTGGCGGAGAACCTATGGACTCAAATGTCGGAGCCCTCTGTTGAATGCAACCCTGCCATGTTTGATTGTGTCGGGAGTCCTACTTGATTAGTAGGTGAGTTACGATGGTTCTTATGACCTCCAATATTGTATTGCGGAGAGAACTTGGAAGCGCTGCCCAGTTCTTCGGGACGGACATCTTTCGAGTACGGAAATATCCATCCATCTCACCCCACTCATGCATGCATGCATGCATGCAATGCCTATGCCAAATGCATGCGGCATGCTTGCTCGCCCTTTGGGAATCGGCGCTCGGAGCATCCAGCATCGGCTCTTCGAACACGAGAACCGGAGAACCGATCCCGACTTCTTCGGAGGAACCTGTAGTGCCCGTCCTTCTTCGGAGTAACCTATCCCTGTATCTCGTTGTTTCGCCGGAGTAACCTGTCCTAGTACCTCACCTTTTTCTCCGGACCTAGCAATCTGCCTCTACATCTCACCTTTTCTGTCGTCACAACTACGGGTTACCCCATCCCCACAAAGGTCACGATGGAAGTCGTCTGATACTGCTTCTTTCATTATGTTGCACTTTAGCTCGCTAGATCCACATCACGTTCTGCATACGAAAAAATTGCCCCCACGGAAACCGGCAGAGCTGACATCTCTTTCCTCATCTCATCTTCGATCAGTGCCTCTCTTCCTGTTTCCGCGGCATTAAGTCAAGAAGGTAGGCGGCAAATCGGGTCCTAAAGAGAGCAGTGATGTCAGCTTCTTGTTGGTTATCGACGAATCGTCAACGCGCGGGATACTAACCCCATACGTGGAGGTTGTCCGGCGCAGCAAGCGTGTTGTTTGTCGGCTCAGTGTTATCTAACAAGTCGCCATCGGCATAGTGTTCCAGGACAAAGCGGGCCGGATCGAACCTGTCAAGCAAAAAGGAGTCAGCCATCTATGATGACAATCCAAGCCTCGATACGGACTCATCGGACCCTCCTTGGGTTCAGGGACAAGACTTACCAGTAATCGAAAATCTGGCTTCCCATGATATGCCGGCCAACTCCCCAGCAGTTTTCATACCCCTTGTGCCGCAACCAGTCGTGGCCGAGCACCTGGGTGTCGAAGTCGTGCGTCTCAAAGGAAGAGTGGTGCACGTGTGGGGCCTTTTCTCCCTCGAAGAAGAAGAAGCAGTGATGGTCCACGAGCTCCTTGCCCCGGTCGAGCCGGTAGAAGACAGTGACATTGACACCGGCGTCATTATGGATGAGCTATGGTTGTTGTCAACGGATGGAGGCAAAATACACGGAATCACAAGCCATGGCAGTAGAGAATCAATGGAAGCTTGCGCTTACCTCACTAGAGAAGAAATTGAAATACTTCAAATAAAAGTCATGAGCCTTTGCAAAGTTTGTCACGCACAACCCGAAATGGCCCAGTTTATGCACCGGCGCCGGCTTCTTCTCGAAACGCTGCGTCTTGCCCACCGGTCTCTTCTTGTCTGTCGGGAAGTTATACTGCAGCTGCGGCAACGCCTTCTCATCGTCGGCCAGACTTTGTCCGTACACCAGATGGAACGGCACGCCATCAACCGGCTCCTTGAACGTCACGCACTTGCCGCCGCCGGGCGCCTCGCTCAACTCATATACCTGGCTCGCGTCCGGCAGCACCTTGGCCGCATATTCCAGCTCTTCTTCCGACTCGACGACGAAGGCGGCGCCGCCAAACTCGTCTTTGTCGCTCTTGACTATGCAGTATACGTATGGCTCGCGCCCGTACCCCCGATAGTATATTTTGTCGTTGGTGCGCTTGCACTCCTGGAAGCCGAAGTCGATGGCGAACTGGTGCGCAGCGTCGACGTCTTTGTGCTTGTAGTAAACGTGTGCAATGCGCACGAGCTGGATCTTTCGGTCGGGCGTGGGGTTCGAAAGAGCCATGGTGGTTTCGGTGTGTCGAGTAAAAGGCGTTTACGGGCCACGGGCGGTATTGTACAAAAGGTCGGGGTCGGGGGTAGGAGCTAGTCGGTTTGAAGGACCATGGAGAGGAGAAAGGGAAGACGTGAGGTTGGGATGTTGGCCCCTTGGTGTTATAACCCTGATGTTCATAATGATTGACGCTTGCCGCGAGGCCACGGCAGTTGGTTGTCGGGGAATGGGAGAGGGGGTTGGAGGTGCTAGCGATGATCCCCCAGCGGACCCCACAATTGCCCCTCCTCCCGGGAACTCAGGAACCCCGCACTATTGCGTGCAACACCCAACACCCCATCCTTCTACCGCGATTACAAAACATTCAGGACGTGTCTTTACGCCGAGAGAGCGAGTTCATTGTGCACCGGACAAGAAGCCAATGGGGAATTGCAGCGTCGGTTTTGGGGTGACTCGTGGTGGATCCTGCCACACAGCTATAGCCGAGCTCGTCGTCTGTGCCATTGACGTGGTCCTGCTTTAGAGACATGTAGGAGATGGCTACATGGCCCTGGTGCGCAACTCTCTGTCCAATGCTTCCATGTCGGTGCTTCCCGCTATTCTGCAAAATATTAGCCTGTCGTTATTGTTGTTGCCATTGGCGACGTCGTCGCGTTGCCGCCGTCGCGAACGGGCGACGAATCCAAGTAGCCCGAAGCAGACACGAAAGAGAGATATTTGACTTACGGCTGCACGTCCTTGTTGAAGAGCGAGTAAGCGCTCATCTCGCCCTCTTTTCTCTTTCCCGTATTTGCTATCATCGCCCACAGGATGCCAACAATCAACATCGCTTGGCCGTAGCCGACGGCGGCAGCAATCAGTTGCAAAGCGATGTAAAGCTTGAACTGAAAGGAGCTCTTCAGTCGATTAACTCCGCGCTGCCAAAGGATCTTGGGATCCTTTGAGTTTTGCTCCTCAATGTACTCGTCGAGATGCAGATCGGCCTTCTTGATGTGATACGGCTTCTTCTGCTTCTTCTGCTTGGTGTCCGCCATATTCCTTCCTCGAGAAAGTTAAGGTGTTCCTTCTGGATGTTTGTTCACTGGGTTTGTTGTTACCCGGAGACTTCTCTGCAACCTAGTCGCGCTGAAACTCGTGTTTTTCGCTTCCCGAAACGTGTTCCGATCGTGCGCTCCTCGGCGGCCAACACCTCGTCATCCACTACCTTAACCCTCGAAGACAATCAATACCAAGAGCATACATACGCAAAAGAGCAGATGCCCGTTAAACATTCGCCCGTACACAATATGTCTTTGGGTTCTTCACCACCGTCATGGCCTGTGTCGCGGTGTCGTCTTCGCCGCGCTCCAAACAGATATTAGAGAGCATTTCAGTCCAATGCACTGTTTGGATAAAAGGCAAGAAAAGAAACTAAAATGCAGAACTCGCCAATCGTTTCTAACACATAAGCTCTTCCAAATTCCTTATCAATCCATCCTCAGTTCATCGATTCAACTCTGCTTCCAAATCTCCAGTTTCCGGCCACTACTTTTCGTCATCCTCAGAGTGTTCTTCCGAATCAGACCGTTGCTGCTCGTACTTTTTGCAAAGTATGACGGGTACAGTTCCGGTTACCATGCGACTCGATCCGAAACCCAGCACAGCAGGCGGGCTTTTCGAATCCATACGCATAACAGCGGTATTGTCGCAGTTGCATAGATAGCATCTTTGGTGGCCGCAACTGATGCAAGCTGGAGCGACCACGTGCGGCCCGTCGCCGCATTGATGGCAGTACCACGATCCGGCCATTGGTGCTGAATGCCGACGCAAGACTTTTTGGTATTGATGGCTTCTGCTGCTTTTTGAGAGATAACATGGTAAGCGTTCCGTCAATCTTCAAAGCTATATTGCATTGGAATAGCTAACTTCTTAGATGCGGCTTGATGACCCTGACTTGATGGCTATCTTGTTTGAGCTTCGAGATGAGAGTTCTCTGGCCAGAAAATAATGTAAATCTTGCAGTTCCGGGAGATTGAAGGCACAATGGACCATGACCTGCTGGACTTCTTATACGCGCCGGCAACCCTCTGTCAACCCATGCAATAGCTCAATCTTCCAGGACTGACCGTACCCGGAACCTGGCTCGTCATCTTACTGTGTATCCCTGGTCATCAGTCCATTGCCTACTACACATATCGAACGATCCGGCCGTCAAGAGCATTTCCCAAATTGGTCATTCGCGGCTTGCCGTAAAAGTTCCTATTCCAGGGCCCTGTCCAGCTTGCCGAGCTTTCTGCATGTTGGCATGCCGCAGCGTACGGAAGAAGCATGCTGTCGTCTTACTTGCAAACAAGACATTCACCTATCGGAGCAAACGGGTATCGAGGAGATGTCGGTGCGGTCAGGAACCGTTGACTAGCTTCATACCAGGCAGACCGCACGTTTGTGCGGCGCAGGATGATGGCGCATTTTCTGCAGTCAGCTTTTGGACAGGGGAGATGCGCCATCGTGCATTAATTTCGGTACATGTAATAGGGCCCTTCTATGTCAGGTCCCGGCCATCAGATAAACCAATCTTGCCGCGGATTACGAACGCTACTTCGAGTCCTTCAATCGCTTCTTGGCAATTTCTGTTACCTATAGCATGCAGTTAATCGTAGCAACGGGTAGCAGGGCCAAACAACTCTCGAATTTTTCCTGATCGCTGGACGCTGCCAGGATATCTCCGTACATAGGTGGACGCAAATTCTACCAATAGCATGAGCTATGTACAGTGGAGACAATGGTCTAGCCACAAATCTAAATTGTCGGTAAAGCATTTGATGGAAGAGGTAGGCTAGAATCTCACAACCACACCGCTTCCTTCAGGTCGGTACCAATAGTGTGGTCGGCACCAGGCGAAGCTGCCGCCTTGTTCTGCAGCAAACCCCAGAAATCATCCCTGACTGATCAGCCTTGTCACTCATCCGTCTGTTAGACTATGGGACGGAATCCACCGCCCATCCGGCTCCACGGAAGATCCTCCGTAACGGTAGTTGACCATGCATTCGGGCATTTGCCACATGCGTCTGTAAGCTTTGGTGTATCGAAAGCAGTCTCTACAGCGTAGGGTTTATGTGACAAGGGGTGATTGTAGGCATCAGAACCAGCCAATCTTGTTGCGGCTCTCGACATGTCACAGTAACCTTTCACACCTACTTGACTCACACACTTGACTTACGAAAGCCCTTGCATAGCGACCTTGACTACGGTTGTGTGGGATATACGAAAGTTGCACCTTGAGGGGCCGAGACATCCCTGACCATTACCTCAGAACAGGCGTCAGATCGAGCGGGCATACGGTTGCCGATCGGAGCGTACCGTGCAGTATGTTAATAACCCGCGTCAAGATCTTGAGTCAACATCATCACGTTGTGGCACTTTAAAATACCTGATGCATGCAAGTTCCAAGGCAGCAACCCATCTTTGCATCAGCCGCACGATCCATGTACGGTATGCTTCCGGCTGGAGCGCCCGACTTTGGTTCCGCCTATAGACGGCAAAAAGCTCCAACTTTGGCGCTAAGTGGTTCGCACCTTATGCTGCTTACTTGAGCCTATTACACGGCAGCCCATGAGTTGCATGAGGCTCTTTTCTTAACAGATCTTTCCTCGTTTGGATGAGGCTGAAGGGCGGTAAATTTCAGTTAGCGGTCGACGCGGTACGACGTTCATGACGTTGGGGCTGCCGAAAGCCTGACCGATACACGAGCGACGACCAAATATAACATAGGGTGTCTCAGGCCTTTTGTCAGCTATCACAGAAGAAAGCATGGGACGGGGAGCCTTGTGTCAATAGAGCACTCCTAAGCACTCGGTAAATTCTCACGCATACCGCTTCCGTTGTATCTACAGGTTGCACAGGCGGAGTCTTGCCTCTTGGCAGCTTTGATCTATACCGCGCAAAGCCGGTTTGCCTTGACACAAATACCACAGGGCTCTTTGCAACGAGAAAACCCACGCGGCACGAGGAAACTCCGCGGCTCACCGTCACTGTAGCCACAAAAAACAAAACGTACAGCTGGCTTGTAATAGGCGTGGCGCCTACCCCGTGGCTTCCAGACCGCCCAACCGGGTCTGAAAATGCTCAACGCCTCCATTGGGATATTAGTCGCTACTATTGCACCGTACATAGGCCACAGCGCCTTCTTATGCCTGCTGATTAGCTTGACCTTGCGGTGTGCTGTAGGGTCTTAACGCCACTCAACTCTTCACCAGTTGGCAGCGTACATGCTCATGAGACGTATCTGGCGTATCTCACCGCATGGGCGTTTGGACGTGTTCGACGAATAAAATCCTCTCATGTGCCCTGGCTGTAGCACACACCGGTTCAAGGGCTCATCGGCGGTGTGTGTGATAATATCTATTCCCGCCGGGAAGCTTCTAGGTCCTCTTTTTGCCTCAACACAACCCTTAACCGGTCAGTGTGTCGGTCACACCGGCTACAAAGGGCTTTCTCTGACCCATGGCGGTGATCGACAAGACACAGTGCAGCCAGGGACTTCTAGGCCCACACAATAAGTCAGCTGCGGTTTGGCAATTGACCGTTGACCGCAAGAAGTACTCATCTCCGTCACGCCAGCCGCATTGCCTACAGTCGACTCTAAGCGCCATATCTAAAATCATGTAACAGTACCTCGCAAAGCCATACGGAAGCCGCAACATCTTTCTGGATCAAGAAAATGCACTGAGGCATTTAATAGTAGCAGTAATTACCAACCGCTGCTTAGCGGCGGACACGCCGAAGACCCAGAGCCTCACATGGCTTTACAACCTCTCAGTCCACGGAGGTTACTTCGACGAGGGCCCACTCAAGTCATTTCAAGGGCAATGTAGCCGTACCACATCAATGCCGATGGTGCTGTGTATTATGCATCATTATGAAAGCCATCAGTTGCAACTTCCCTTCGCAAATCTAGGCCTCCTAATCCGCGAGGCGGCCGATGAGCATGTTGTGTTACATTCGCGTTCACTTGCTCATGCGTCAAGTTCGAGCAGCATCCAAGGAACTACCCATCCAAGAACCTGATTCTGCGAGTTAAAGCTCTTCGACCAAGCAATTATAGTCGGCGAAACTTCCAATAGGACTTGCCGCGTTGAACAAGCTACAACTTTGGACTCGACGCCACTGTGGCTGCGTGACGGTGCACCTGCGTTGACGACGATTGGTAGCTGCGTTATTGATCGATAAATTCGGCAGAACAAAGAAGTGTTGCCTCATCTTTCGCACGTAAATCGGTTCAAACAATGTTGACATGTGGTTCTCCTATTGATGCGATTTTGTGCATGTCTCAGGCAGGCATGGCTCACTGTTTGCAAGCATTATGTTATCACGGGTCTTATGTATCAGTTGCACTCCTTTCTCCAAACCATACGGTTCATTCAGCTTCTCTACACCATGCGTATCTAAATCATGCGATGTCCTCGAAGAAAGAGCAGGTCTACCCGTAAATCCATCCGAAACCAAAAAAACACCGTGCGGTGCGCCTTGCAATTCTTCATACTTACCTCTCGAATCCAAACAGCTTAAATAGCCGTGTTTCACCACACTACTTGTAGAGCTGAGCAACATTTTGCTGCCAGCCCTGCAAGAACCCCGACCAAAACATGCTTCTCGAATAGTATACCGCCTGTGCCTCGCGCAGTAGGTCTGGGTTACGGCAGATGTACACTTCAATATCATCTAGGTTTGGGGCCTCCGGATCCGGCGGGCGGCAAAGCACAGCATTCAAAACGGCCTGCAGGATCCTTTTGTCGTCAGAAAAGTTCTCCCACATGACCATGATATCCTCGACTTTAGCGTCCTCGTGCGCAATGTAGTTGCCGCTCTTCAGGTACCGCAAGATGTGGTTCAGGAATGTGGTGCGCTCAATCGGCACAGCCAGCGCCTTCAGCACCTTGTACACTTGCAAGTCTTCGGCCAGAGAGCCCAGAGGCTTGAGCGGCTTTTCGCCGACCGCGCAGATCCACTGCACGACGTACCGCAGTGCCGCCCTACTGACCATACCGGGGATAATCAGCTGCGTTGTGCTGGGCACTATGTAACGCTCTGCCCAGGAGGAGTAAGCAATCAGCGCATCGCGCGGCATCATCACTTGAACGCCCTTCCAGAGGCCGGTGTCAGCGGTGCGGGTTTGCCCGGTCAGGACAATGGGCGCGCTGTCCAGCAGCGCGACACGCTCAATGAGTGGCATGACCTGGAGAACAGAGACCTTGGGGGCCTTGAAGGGGCTGAGGGTATAGTACATACCGTGGTTTGTTTGATTTGACATGTTGTGTAAAACAGTGAGTGACTGTGAAGATAATAGCTAGTGAGTTTGGGTTTTGCTGTGCTATTGCTGTTGCTGTCGCTGTCGCTGTGGTTGATATCCGAATTGTACGGAAACCATGCATACATTCGCGGCAATAACAGTAGATATATAAACCTATGTCTGGCTTACAATGTGTTTTGATGCATTGTCTGGAAGACACTGAGTTGTTCCAAGGTCAACTAACAAAGAATGGGAAACAAAGCAAAACTGTGGTCTAGTCAAAGTTGGTGCAGTCAAGTTCTCATACTCCTGCGGGAAATTTAAACACCTGGGTAATTTCTTACTGGTCACGAGGTCAAGCATTTGATCATTGATTCAGTTACTGTCTGTATAGGTATATACCTATGCATTATCTACAAAGCTCATAGATCCCAGCGCACGGCGTGTTTGATCTCGGCGCCAGTGATGAAACCGCGAATCTTGCTGTACTCCTTGAAGCCATCGGATTCGGCAAACTTGCTGTGCTGGTCGACGTCGTCCCAGCCAGTGAAAAGCACCCATTCCTCCTTGGAGTCCGCCTCCTTCTCGACGCGCCACCCGCCAACGACGTTCTTGGGGCGAGTGAAGTCGACCAAGGGGCGTTTAGCCTGGGCGAACGTGTCAGCAAAGTGGGGGCGCATGTCTCGGGCAACAAAGTGGCGGGCGATAGCCAAAACGGGGGCATCGAGTGGGATGTCGCAAGGCTCGAGTGCGACGTGGAACATGCAGTCAACAGTGAGCTGATCGCGGAGGAGGGTGAGCAGATGCTGGTTGGCGGGCGTGGGGATAAAGTGGTGCAGGTGCTGCTCGGGCGAGTCCCAGGCGCCGATGATGTAGACGAGAGCGGGGTCTTCGAGCTGCGTGTAGAAGTGGAAGGCGTGGCCAGTGAAGGCCTCCATGGTTTGCTTGGCCTTGCGCAGATTGCCTGTGAGCCCGGCGTCGGCGCGCGTTGTGCCGGCCTGCAGACGGAGGAGGGCAAGTTCGGTGACGGGCATGATGGTGATTCAAGGTGGATACAGTAAGGTACCTACCTCTACCTTGGGTATATACCTATCCATGGCTGCGTAAGTCAGACTGTTGCCTTCGGGTCCATGTCGGCTCGCAGGGTCGGGCTTCTCGATCTGGGTGGCACGGGCGTCTGCACGTCGCTGCATTGGCATTCACCCTCCCACCTGGTAATCCCGTCGTACCTTCACGGGCAAAGAGTGGTGGTCGCAGTGGTCTTTCGTGCTTTCTCTTCCTGTCTCTGATACCTAGAGAAGGGCAGGAGGCTTCTTTCAATCGTCTAGGTATTAATATGGCGACTCCTGCACTGCCGCCAACGATATATGATTACAAAAGGGTCTTGGATATTTGTGCGCCCGCTAGCGCCAGTGCCACATCCACATGCCATGGGAACTGACCTTCAAGCGCCTAGAGCATGTCTTCTCTCTAATGGAAAGCGGGACATTTACCATTTCCAAAACGAATCGTAACGCCGTGAAGAAAAAAATCGTAAGGAGAAAAAAGGAACGGTGGCTATCACCGCGGGCAAATGTTCTCGGCGGCGAAAGCCCGGTACCTATCCAAAAGGTCCGTGGACTCAAGTCCACTCCTTTGCGGAAGGAACGTGTAGTGTGACACTATTGCTCTTCCGTCGACCACGGCATCTGCTTTCAAATTAGCTGCTTGTCCTTGTTGAAGGGCAGCGAATGCGGCTTACGTCTTCCGGTTTGCTTCGTCATGACCTCTGTAAAGTGGTATTCATCATCGCCGTTGCCGTGATGGATATCGCTCGCAATGATATCATCACCCCAAATGGCAATCATTTGGATGCCCATGCGCATATAGTAGTAGTCGAGTGTGTGGAACTTGTCTGTACGTTGAAGTCAGCACATGCACCTGATGGAGCCACCGATTCAATTGTCTTTCACTTACATCTCCACAGCTCGTTCTTCTCCAAATTCTCGAGGAAGCTGTAATGCTCTTGCGCCGCAACGCTCCAGTGCCACAAGGCTTGCGAGAAAGCGTCGAAGCTCGTCGACGCAATTGGGGTGTTCTCAAGAGGATAACCCTCGGGCAGCGGCAGCCAACGGTGACCCTCGAAGGGCGGTTCGTATTTCTCCTCGTCGGAGACCGGGACCGTCCAGTCAGGGGGACCAGCCCACGTTGGAAGATCCGAGGCGCGCCACCTGCTGATACTCTCGACTTGTTCAGGCGGCGGAGGCTCCAATTCAGGCAGATACGGCTTTATGGCGCCCATGCGCCAGTGCATCCAACTGAGCGAAGGCTGGTTCACGACGTTCGCCGCGACGACAAAGTATTCGGGGTGATTGAGCTTCTTCTGAACGATTGTAGCAATGGCGTGGTCCTCGATAAACACCTGTTCCCAGTAAGCAAAATGTTCCTTCCCCAAGTTCGCTCGAAGAAAGTGTGAAGCGTACCAGATCATCATCCATCTTGATGTACATTGTCCCATTTTCGCAGACATCATAGGCCGTAGCGTAATCGATCCCTTCAAACTCCAAGTTCACGCGCGTGTATGCCGGCTCCGTCTCAAGCAGCTTATCCAGCCAGGCGAGATGCTCTTCATCTTGAGTACGCGCTAGGAAAATGACCTCGTCCAGGAATCCACCATTGGATGCTAGGTTTCTCTACAATGGCGGCGCAATAAGTTAGCCTATAGTCTTCGGCTTCGGGTGTATGTTCCTGCGCCCCATTCTAGAGATATAGCCGCACACCTTGAGATAGCAGTCTAGGATGCTGACGCTCACGGGGCGCCCAAAGAAGACCAATCCCACGATTCTAAAGTCCTTTGGCTTGGGCCAATTCGTCACGCCTTGCGGCTCTCCTCCGTCATTTATGGACCAATATTTGGGAAGCGTGCGATGAGCGCGGTGAGCACCACCGGTACTGCGCCAATGCCACAGCAGCAGGAGGCAGACACACGAGAGAAAGATGAGGGCATGTCGCGCGGTGAATCGGGAGCGCCTGAAGCCGTTGACGGGTTGATAGCGAGGGACCAGCATGGCTGGCCAGCGTCGCGACGTATGCGAGATGACCGAGGGGTGCGCGGATTCGGGGGAGATGGTTGTCGCCACGCGACTTTGTGGTGGTAGTAGTACTCTAACTATCTGGACAAGTAGGATATTCCTGAGACGGCCGGCGACGCCTGCATCGCGCTTACGTGGTGGGCCTCCGCGCGCGGCAGGGCGCGACAGATCCGAGCGGCTGAGGCGGGGATTCTGGCCTGCTGTCCGCCTGTGCGCCGCCGTGTCATGTCCCCTTAACGCCCCTTGCTGTTCTCTCATGTTCGCCCTTGCATATTGTTCATTCCCTTCCCGCTGCGTCCTCCGTCTCACTCTAGTAGGAATTGTGGACTGCTGGACAATATGAATGAGTATGTATACACCAGAGAACAGACGATCACGTATTCAAGTCGTATTCTCTCCCCTCAACATCGTGTTGATTTCTCACATCATCCATATTTCGTTCTCAAACGAAACTAGATACAACACCTCTAGCGTCGTACATTCCCGGTGACATCGCGTTTTTAGCAGCTGTCATCCGTCCTTCTGTCACCTCCACAACACGATAGCCCATCATATTCCAGCCCTGTACCCCACAACCCACAACCTACCAGGCTCCAGCTCTTTGCACAATGATAGACACCTTCAGAGCTACTTTTTGTCACTGCTTGCCCAGAATCATGCTATTCTGACGTGTTTGTAAATCTGGTTATTATTCGCCGTTCATGGTCGGATGCATCTTGTAGTACACAGAATAAAGTTAAATGGGAAACCGTAACATATTCTGTCAATAGCTTTGAACGTCAGCTACAACTCATATTCTATGGATGGGGATGTTGTAGAGCGAGCTTCTTAGCTCATAGGCAAACTTGAGCTATTCCAACTGAGTATTGATGCTTTTGCAGGACCAGAACGTCATCTGTTTGGATGAAATGCCAATCCTACCTACTAGTATACATCAAGTCCCCAGTTCTCCATTAACCGCGCACATGAAACTTTAATGCGCTCCTGTCGATGCGCACCTCTCACATGTTCAACGAAGCGCCTGCGCCTCAAGAGGCCACGAAGATCCGCGACCTCGTCATCAGAATGAAATGAGAATCAATAATCAAAAAACCTCCAAATATCCAGACGTAGATCTTCTTTTGAGCTCATCTCCGACCGCGACCACGGTCGTAGCCACCTTGTTGCTGCCACTGTCCGTGTCCATTGTGTGGTGATCCGCCATAGCCACTATATTGTGGCTGTCCCCAAGGAGGGTTCGGAGGAAACCCGGGAAAGCCCGCTGTTGGTGGAGAGCCACCCGGCATAGGGTAGCCAATGGGCGGCGGTGGTGGTGGCGGCGATGCGCCGTATGGCGGCAGTTGAGGCGGGTAAGGAGGAGCAAATTGTTGATAGGATCCTTGCTGATTGAACCCATTGGTTGGCGCCATGGGTGGTGGAGGTGGAGGCGGCCATGCTCCATTGTAGCTTGGTTGGGGTGGAGGAGGGGCTGCGCCACCCATGGGAAACCCTGAGAATTGACCAGGAAATGCTTGGGGAGGAGGCGGAGGTGTGGGGAATTGTTGGCCTGGGTAAGCTCCGGGCGGAGTGGGTTGTTGGCGGAATTGTGACTTTTCTGCGGGGCGGTGGAGAGGTCGAACCGAGCGCGGAGGACTATAAGACCTTGATCTTGATCTGTTTCGCGGGGAGAGGCGCCGGTAGTTGCGGTATCCTCCAGGTGAGCGAGAGCGCGACCGCCTGGGCGTCCGAGACCTTGATCCACGACCGCGACTGCGCTCTTGTCCCAGTCCTCCTCGCGGTCTCGAATACGATCGCCTGTCATCCCGCATACGCTTTCCATCCCTGCTCCTGCTACGGCTACGGCTGGGGGACAAGCTGTAGCGCCTTTTGTGAGGGGGTGACCGGCTGCTGCTGCGGCCTCTGCTCAAACTCCTTCTCCTTGCTGGTACTTTGTCATTCGAGTTTGGAGGGCCCTCTTTCATTCTCTTCTTCATCCGCTCACAGAACTCTACGGACCATCCGTAATAGTTTTCCGCTACGTTGAGTTCGCCAGTGACTTCGTCGCGCACCAGTGGCTGACCCATCATGTCCATGTCTGCCACCACATTTTCGTCGTCATTGTAGAGATCCTCTGACCAGCTGATCAAATCTTTCACAGCATTGATGAGAGCTGAATCGGCTGGTCCTCCATCGAGTCGCATCGCCTTCATTTGGCGGGTAGGAATGGGTCTTCGGTCGTTCGGGACCATGTGTGGCAGCATGTTTGCGGCAGGCAATTCATACCAAGGGTCAGATGGATCACCGTGCGTGGCTGGAAGCACGTACGGTACGTCTTTTGGACGCACCTGTGTATCGTTGGTTGTGGTGGAAGCTGTCGGGTCCGCGTCATCGACAGCCTTGTGGAGTTTTCCAAGCTCGATAGCCTTGTAGAAGCCGCGCTTCTCGAATAGGGCCAGGAGATCTCTGATACTTTTATGTAGCTTGACATTCCGGCCGAAGCCGGTCGAGGCAACGGCGCGCACTACGTCCTCGAGGTGCGGTTGAAGGCTGCTGACGAGCCTGCTGTGGACCGAAAAACCAGCGGCGTGGTTCTTGGTGTGGTGATGCAGGTCCGTGACAATATACAGTAGATGGATTCCTTTTCTCTTGTTCGAGGGACCGGCGCGCTTCACGCGCTTTTGAGGCGCCGTGTTTTCGGCATTTGCGAAGCTCTGAGCCAGCACTGCCAAATACTTTCCCAGCTGTGCTATCCGCTTTGGAGAAGGCAGGGTATTCTTGACAAGCCACTCCTTGACTTTCTGTTACGGCGGCTGCACTTTAGCAGGGGGAAAAGCTCGGACAAGATCGTTGAATCAAACCTGGACATTCGAGGGCGAGCACTGTTGGATGGCTGCATCGAGCAGCAAGTGGAATTGCGCAATGTCATGCTGCGATAGAGACGTCGGATCAGCGCGAAGCAAGCCGCTCGCGAGCGACGCTTTTGCGACTGCGAGCTGATGCGCCGCCATAGCGTGAGGTAGCGATGCTGAACTGAAGTCTGCGCAAGTGGAGGTTGCTTGGAGTGTGAGGGCAGGCATGCTGCTGCGCCGCCCGGGGTTCCATTCGCAGGGCTGAGACGGACCGACAATGAGCCGAAACCTGCTGCAAGACATTGCAGACATCTATTTCACTCCTCCTACACATACGAGTACAACCGTTTTCCTTCATCTTCGCATCTATGGATGTGTCAAGTTAAACCCAGGGTACAAAGTCTGGAGAGTCTACCTTCACAATATGCAGGTCTCCGTCTCGAGACCAGCCAGGCCTCGCTCATTGTTTCAGAAACGCAAACAAACTAACAGCACTGCGATTGCGCTTTGGACCATGGCTCCTGACTTCTATATGACTTTGCGGTTTTCTTCGTCGCTTTTTAGACCCATCAAATTCTACCCATTTCCCCTCACAGGCTGACTCCAACCGTTCAATTCACGGCTCAAAGTCCAAAGCAATCTTCTACCCACAGCCAACATGAACAAACCGCACTTGCCATCAATCGACTGGTGGTACCTCCTCTGGACTTCCCTGCATGTCATCGTCCACTACTTTTTGCCCATCGCTTTCTACGTCTGTTTCCTCATCATGGGGACCCTCATGGTCAATGCGTACCAACGCAACGAGCCGATTTCCAAATCCATGGCCCACGCAGTGATTGCGGTACTTGTACTTGTGGGTTCCTTCACTCTCTGCGGGCATGTTGTCCTGCAGTGCCGCAACCTCACCACTCGTCGCAAAAAGGAGAACTTGACTGCTGAAGCGAATCGGATGTATGCTGAAGGTGGGCATCCGCGATCAGGACAGGAAGAGCTTGGAATAACATTACAGCAGCACGAGGAGACACAGCCTGAAAGACAACGTCGAACTTCATCAGCATATCGACATTCTCCATCAACATATCGACATCCTCCATCTTTGATGATCCAATCGCCGCCGCGTCCTAGGTAGCAGCTTGTGCAGCAACTCGGGCAGCATGAAGTAGCTACGCCATCTGAACGGTACGCAGATGACTCATCAGAATAACTGACGCCGCCTCGGTCAATTGCTGAGGTTTGCGAGGTATGATCGTCTACTCGATACTATGTCCGACCAATGAGAAATGAGCATGATCCAGCAAGCATGATGTATGGGACGCATAGATTCCTTTCCTCTTTCAATGCGCATAGATCTCTTTTTCATGGTACTTTCTACTATGAAGGCGTTTTGTCATTGCAGAACCGTTCCCTCACTGGTCCACGATTGATCGTCTATCACAAGTTTCACGTGACTAGACCCGATTTCCACAACCCTCAGCTGATGTTTCCTACCCTAGGTCAATTGGTAAAGTTTAGGAAACCACTCTTGTATATCAACCTATTTCAAGAACAAAGTGAAGCGTGATTAGCTGGAGTCTGATGTGCCGCCATGCCAAGAAAATTAGCCGCCCAGTGCCGCCGAACAGTGGATGAGGCACATCTAGCGATTTTTCACCGCTGAGAGCGTTTCCTCAACTAAAAACTCTGAAATCCAGTACGAGTCTGCCTCACTAAATGGCTGGTAGGTTCTTATGAAGGGTGATGAGCGACGGCGTTCAGCGGCGCGGGCAAACAATCTGGTACCTGCTATTGCTCGCCGTCAGCATCACCATGTATAACGAAAGCGCCGAAGCCTTTTAGCTCGGTGCGTTGTCGATCCTCAAGGCCTACTCTTAAGCGGGTCATGGCACGAGCGGACGACTAAATATAGAGGCATCGACGAATGAGATGGCATGTCTCCACAGTACGGCGGCTAATGCTGTGCCGCACGTTGAAAGTATCAAAAGATGGCGCATTGAAATCGCGTCTGTTTCGCCATTTCTCAAATTCTTCTTTACTTCGTCTGTTGTTTGGTTGTTTCTTTCCTTGTCTTCTTGTACACGTCCATATCGTTTTCTGCATTTTTCATCTTTCTATCGCACTGCGTGCTGATGGATCCTCCACCGTCATATTCCGTTGAACCTCCTGTTATCCGTGGCCCAGACCCTTCTAGGCTGCAGAGCCGCCAAAATGGTATTTGGGACAAACTGTTCAAAAAGAACCCGAAACATAAGAAGAGAGGCCCAATAAGTGGTATGTTGTCCATGAGGATGGCGGATTGTTGAAACACGCTCATACGGAGACAGAAACGAGCCGCACATGGAGCCCCGTCACGCTCAAGGCACCACTCCTCTGCAGTGTAATCATCATATCCGGTGGACTCATTGTCGTCATCCAGCTATTGCTCTCTAGTAGCCAAAAGAATGATGGGATAATCTTTTCACGAGACATCAATGGTCTGCCACTCAGCAAATCATTCAGCTACCTTTATCTCCCGACTATTATTGCTGTATTGTACAGTTTCTTGTGGAGCTGGATAGATCTCGATGCTAAACGGCTGGAACCATACTACCAACTATCGCAAGAATGCGGCGCGTCAGCTGAAGACTCCATTCTTTTGGAATATCCGTATGATTTTGCAGGCTTTGTACCAATCAAAGCCATCAAGCGTCGGTAAGTGCTCTGTTCATTCAAGGATACGAACTAGGGTTAACCATTCCAAGCCACTGGCCTGTGTTCACAGCTTCGGTTGCCATGCTTCTCATATTCTGGGGCATTACTCCAACACAAGCTGGCATTTTCGCTACAGACAACGTCGTTCGAACATTCCCTATGACAATGCTGAGATCTACCGGTTATCTCACAAATGCGGAGCAAAATTCTGGACTCACGGCAACATATGCCCAGTCAGTGTACAATATCGCATGGCTTAATGAGAGCTTACCGGCCTTCATGTCGCGGGACTACATGTTGGCGCCATTTGGGCCTCAAGAAAACCTATCCGATATCAAAGACTCGGAAACTTGGACTGGCCAAACAACACGGTACTCTGTTGATGTTTCTTGCAGCGTTCCCAAAGAAACTAAGGTCGACTATCTGCTCGGTCCATGCCAATATCAAAAGCCATCCGCCAGTATTGGCTTCAAGTACAGGAAAACTTACTCAAGCTTATATGTTGGATACCACGACGAGGATGGCATGGCCGACTATTATCTAAGTCAATTTTGCCCTAAGAATGTTTCACACAGCTTCTTGATTCGTTGGGTGGCCAATACCTGGAACACGACGACAACGACGGCGATCAACGAGACCGCGCTCTACTGCGAGCCCACGTACTACCAACAGGATGTCAATGCCACTGTATCTTTGCCCAGAAAAGCAGTAATGAACATTACCACCTTAGGACCTAAAACCCCACTCCCAGAAGATATGTTCAACGCAACCAATTTCGAATGGGGCATGAATTCCGCCGAGCAAAGATTTGCCAACCGCGGGGACTACCCCACTTCCGGGTGGGCAGACATGCGGGCCCGTCTAAATAACATAGATGTTGATACTAACTACCTGCCTAAGATGGCGTCATTTGCAATCGCCGCCCTCCAGCGACCCGCGGCAGACTACCTCGACCCGGAGGTCTTGCGTGCATCTTACGAGGCTGCCTACCGTTTGCTCTTTTCCCGACAGCTCGTGGACGTGTTGAGCACGAAGCTGGAAGAAGGCACCGCGACAACCGGTCAGCGACAGTACAGATCGCAATCTGTCATTGTGGTACCGGCATTTGCTTACTTGACGGAAGGACTTCTTGGTGGCGTCATACTGTTCACTGCTGGCCTGATTTATCTCTCGGTTGCGAAACAAAGGAAGCTCAATTCGGATCCTGCTGATATATCATCGTTGATAAGTCTTGTAGCCGATTCCCCGGAGTTTCTAGATGATATGAAAAGGTTTGACCGGACTAGTACGAAATACCTCAACAAGTCCCTCCAAGGAAGGGTCTACATGCTGGGGCAAGCCGATGAAGGCAGTGGGTTCCGACTCGAAAGGCTAGACAAATCCGTCATCGAGTGCCCGGGGAGCGAACCTGCTTCACAGGACCCTGAAGACGGGCTGAAGATAGATGGCATCCGACCAAGGGAGCTTCGTCTCTGGACTGGCTCGTTCTTGCTTAGCTTTTTCTCCGCTATGCTCGTCACTTTCGCTGTCCTGTACGCCAAGATAGAAAGACAGAATGGTAAGTCGACACCCAGTTGCTAAGATTGTATAATAAAGCTCACTTTCAAAGGTATCCCTCTTCCGTCCGAGGACCGGTTTGTGCGCCAGCTGGTGGAGAGCTACCTCCCGACAGTCGTCGCAACCTTGATTGAACCCATCTGGCTCGTTCTTAATCGACTGATCCTTACGCTGCAACCGTTTGAGGAGCTTCGACGTGGAAAGGCACTTGCGTCGAGGTCAATTGCAGTCGACTACAACTCGCTGCCACCGCAGCTGGTCCTCTTCAAAGCCTTTCGAGCACGACACTTGGTGCTCGGCGCCGTCTGCTGCATGACGCTGCTCGCGCACTTCTTGTCCATCGCTTTCAGTGCCCTCTTCTTGGAGAGCGAAGTGATGGTGTCACACGCAGCGACCTACTCAGCGCCCCTACAAGCGCCGCTTGATACCTTCGCTCTGAAGAACCGCACAGACTTATATCTCCTCAACAACCGCGCCAACACGGATCAGTTCTACGTCGTCATGTCCAACCTCACAGCTGGCACGCCGCTCTCATCTTGGGTCGACGAGCGGTTCTTCTACTTGCCTTTCGAGTCGACCAACGTTACACACCAATCCTGGAGCCACCGCGCCACGACAAGGGCCTTCGGCGCCGAGATTCAATGCGTACCCCTCGAGACAGAAGGCCCAAACACCATCGCCCTGGACTTTGATGACAACGCCGGAGGAGTTCATGTGAACATCAGCGCCACCATAGGTGATCGTGTCTGTGAGACGAAAGACTACGTGGATTACATCGGGGGCAAATTTCAATCCAAGATCGCACTCGAGCTTAACAACCTTGCGTGTGGCGACATCCTGATCAGCGGCTGGATACGTGCCAATGTGACACGTAACCAAATCTGGACCAGCAATGGTGCTGATGATATCTCTCAGGTCACGTTTCATTCGTTGGACTGGACCTTCATCGCGTGTCGAGCTGTCATGAAAACCGGCATGTCCGAAGTCACGGTCGATTATCGTGGAAAGGTTCTGGATGCTTCGCCGCAGCTGATACCGGATGACTCCCCCGAAAAGTATTTCGTGCAGAACAACACAGAGATCATCAGCTCGATCTACCGTGCCTGGATATTCCCAGGGCAGGATACGGGTTCACTCAATGTCCAGACTTGGCACAACGACTCATATCCTTCCGACTTTTACAACTATCTGATCCTGAAATCGACTGAAGACCGGCGCCTGCTGGATCCTGATTTGCCACCTCCGACCTTCAACGAGACGGCTCCGAAATTCGCCGCTCTCTACTCACAGCTGGTGGCTATTACGCTCAGCGAGAACTCGAATGTGAGCTTCTCCCCTTCATCGGCAAACACCCAAGGAAGCAACATCAAGCCGGAGACGCGCATCTTCATGTCCAAGCCCATGTTCCTCATCGCGGAGGCAATTTTGGGTCTGTACGTCGTTGTTCTGGTCGCCGTCTACGTGCGCCGCCCTTGGCGCATCCTGCCCCGATTGCCGACGACGATCGCGTCCAACATTGGGTACTTCGCTGCGAGCCACGCGGTGCTGGACCTGAAAGGAACGGGGGCCATGTCGGTGGCAACCAGGAACAAGCATCTGGCGAGCATGGGCCACAGGTACGGGTTTGGGACCTTTGTTGGCACGGATGGCAAGCCACACAGAGGCATCGAACGGCAGCCATATTTTGCGCCGTTGACCAAGACGGCACTTACCACGAAGGAACAAGACAACGACGGCGACAAAGCAGGCGAGGCCAAGCGTCCTTGGACGTCTTACTTCCAGTTGAAGAACCCGAGCACAAATCGGGTCGTCGAAGGGGGGTGGCTTTGATGACGAGGTGACGAGATGACGCCGGTGTTGAAAATGAAAGAAGAAAGATGCGGGCTCGCACGGAGCGCCCGACATGAGGATGTCCGGGCACACAGCCACGCGGCTTGCGATTGAAGGGACAGGCGGACCCTCGGGCACGGGCCGAGACCACGGACGGGCAAATTACCAAGGGTGAGACACGGCGAGGGCCGCGGGTCACGGTCCCGTCGGCCAGCGCCCAGCACAGGTTTAGCGACCCGAGGCGTGGCGGTGCCTCGCGCACACAGCGAGGGTTGTGGCGAGTGCTGCGGGTCACGCCGGTCCCCCGCGCCGCACCGCTGCAAGGCGGGCCGGCAGAGGCCGACGGCCGTGACGGGTTGGAGGCTCAGACCGTGGCGCAAAGTGTGGCGGTGCCTAGTGACAAGTGATGGTGCGCATTTACACCTTCACTTGTCACTAGCCAGCCGCACCGGTCTCGTGTCTGACTCGAGAGCACCAGGCGTGATGACGGACTCGGTGCTCGGGTGATTGGACACTTACAGTACCTCCTAGGCTACCCAGCCTGCTCCAAAACCGAAGCACTTCTGGCGACTTTTTGCATGAACTCCTAGGAAAATATGTTAGTACTACTCCTACGCTACGTAGGCTACTTTATAGAAAATCAGAGGCATATCGCGAACATTCGATTTCATGCAAAGTTGTTGGTCAGAGTGTCGGCATTTCGAAGGCCATGGCCCGTGAGAGAAAATGGCTTGGCGGTTCTCCGGTGTGCCGGTGCTTTTGTGCTTTTTATAGTGTGGCGCAGCGGGGCGGGGAGCGCGATCGTATCCAAGATGGGCCAGCGGGAGTTCTAATTCTGTGCATCGTATGTACCATAGTAGTAGTTACGTAGTAGTTGACTGAAAGAGGCGGGAGTCGGGGCCAGTCGGGCACTCCGAGACGCAGGAAAAGTTGTCGCCAACAACGATGATCAGTGATGCCTGCCAACAGGCAGGCAGCCGACCAACCGTCACCGCAAATTGACTGAGTCGGTTTCGAGAAGAACCTTAGGAGAATCTATCGTCGGCCAGCAAAAGGGCCACTTGACGTCTGGCGGCCAAGCCAAGCGCTTAGCGAGCGACCAATGGGGTTGACAAGGGCGTAGGGCAGTCGTCTCCCATGCCCTGGGACGCAGCTCATTGGCTGTGCCACGCGGTCGCAGCAGCGGGGCCGCCTGCCCACGGTACTACAAAGTGACCTGCATCTTGTACATACGACATACATGACATGGTGGATATGCGCGCAGACATCGATGCACACCGCTGCCCGTCGCCGTTGGGGCGGGCGCTTGTTGGTCATGAGTTGGTGTTTGAGGTGGCGGGGCGGTCGTTTGCCGTTGTCGTTGTTGTTGGAGCTTGTTGGGGCTCGTTTCTAACCTAGTGCCCATTACCTACCACACAATAAGGTTGGATGGAAAGTTTCTTCTTGGTGCTTCCTGGTGGCTTCCTGGTGCATCCTGGTGGCGGCAGGGAAAAGAGCTTGGAAGCGTGTTCATACCCAGAGAGGGAAACGACCGTCCAGGCGACCGTGTTTCAGGACGTGTGGAGAAATAAGGGCGATCGCGGCCGACTGGCAGGCTAGTGCGCCGGCTGTTTGGCTGGCCCGCGGCGCAGGATTGGCCAGAGTGGCCAGGCACAACTGGCCCATCGAGAGACCTTTGTTTCAGCATTGACTGCATCTGGCCAACCGGGCCGCTGCCTTCCTCATGGATTTGCGGCTGCCAGCTGGTCGCCTCTCCTCACTCGCCCATTCACCAACTACCTCTTTCACTCTCCTCGTTTCAAACGCACGTCTCCACGCCCGGACGCCCAATCCTTCGTGTTACTCTTCCCGAAATGGAACCGCATCGAGACTGTCGTCGCACCTGCGCCGATCTCAGGGACCAGCACAGTGACTGGGGAATCATGCCCGACGCCCGTTCCCTGTGGCTGCGGCCGGCCTTACGCATGCACCGCTTGAGCAAAGCTTGTTCAGGAGAGCCGCCGCATTGCAAGATCGCCCGCCGCTTATAAGTATCTTCTGCCTCTCCCACTTTCCCTCGACATCGCCCTCGTCGACTCTTATTTCCTCACCGGTTAAGGCCAGCCCTTTGCCGTCTTTCTTGTTTATCCTCTCTTACCTCTTGTTGTTCTTGCCTGCGGCGGAACGTACTGTCCTTAAGGAAATCTTCCTGTGAAAACTCGAGCAACCCTTCACTTGCACTTTTGCTGAGCCAAGTCAATCGATCCGACTCTTGTTACTCCGTCGCAAAGAAAAGGTACGTCATCATTGTCCCGCGCTTTGTTTCAGTACAATGCCTTTGTTCTTTGCGTGAACAACCTCGCCTCTAACACTGCATTTCAGTTATATAACTCTTCATTTGTGGCCCTTCGATCAAACATAATTTGAACATTCGCCAGCTGGTCTAGCGTTTCTCAGCATACCCACACGCTCAAATTTCACAACACACTCTCTACAACTTTTCAACATGTACATTTCCGCAGCCTTTGTTGCAGCCGCCATGAGCTTGGCTAGCTCTGCCAATGCCCACGTTGTCATGCAATCCCCCACGCCTTACTCTGGAGGAGGTCTTGTCCAGGTCAACCCTCTGGATGGCACGACCTACCAGTTCCCTTGCCAGGGTGGCACCGACGCCGCCTACTACGAGAATAGCAAGGCCACCGACATGACGGCTGGTGACGCCACCGACCTTAAGTTCACTGGTAGCGCCGTCCACGGCGGTGGTTCCTGCCAGCTTTCCGTCACCTACGAGAACCCCCCGCCCAAGGACCGCAACAAGTGGAAGGTTATCCACTCGATGGAGGGTGGCTGCCCGGCCGATGCCGCGGGCAACATTGAGACCCAAGGCACGGACACCGATGGCCGCGAAACCGGCAAGCAGTGCACTAGCAACGACGAGAAGGAATGCTTGAAGCAGTACAAGATCACGATCCCCAAGGAGCTCAAGAGCGGCAAGGCGACGTTCGCCTGGACCTGGGTGAACAAGTATGCGGGTAAGAATGAGTTCTACATGAACTGCGCGCCCATCAACATCCAGGGCGGCAGCGACAGCGACGACTATTTCAACTCGCTGCCTAGCCTTTTCGTTGCCAACATTCCCGGCGAGTGCCAAACTAAGCTGGGAAGCGCCATTGCTTACCCCAACCCCGGCACCAGCGTCGAAAAGGATGGCGACTCAGACTCCGCCGCCCTCGGTTCCTGCGCTACTGAGACCGGCGGCGCCGGCTCCCCCGTCGCTTCCGCCACCGCTGGCTCCGGCTCGCAGGAGAGCTCTGCCCCGGCTGCCTCTGCTACCTCCGCTGCCTCCCAGCCTACGTCGGCGGCGTCCAACACTGGCGGCGTCTTCGCGCCCAGTGCCGCCTCGCCCACCTACACTGCGACCTCGATGGCCACGGTCGTCGTCTCGACGTCTGCGCCCGCCGCCACTAGCGCCTCGTCTTCGTCTTCGTCTTCCAGCGGCAGCAGCTCCGGCAGTAGTTCCGACGTCGACTGCTCAGAGGACGGCGCCCTTGTCTGCATTGGCACCTCGCAGTTCGGCATCTGCAACCGTGGCAAGGCCACCCCGCAGGCCGTCGCCGCCGGCACGACGTGCACCAACGGCAAGATTGTCACCTCCAACTAGAAGCGTGAGGCCAATCAGCCGCGCCGCGCGGCTTTCGCGGTCACCCACGACGAGTAAACAGTTGCTGCGCTCGTGGATGCTTGGTAACGATGGTTACGTCGGTTCCTGTTTTGCTTCGCTTCTTGACACCTGTGCATACCCTGCCTGGGCTTTTACACTTCTTCGCTTCTTGTATATTGAGATACCTTTAGTTTGGGTTTTTACATTTGATTGCTTTACCAGCCCCTGCCCTGAATAGGCGGGTGGCATTTGCTTTTTCAGCATAGGATAGATAAACAGACATCGATGATGGATCTTGTACTTCTTCTGGCTTATTGGACCTGAGTGATATGATGATGTGCTGTGTGATGTAATGGGTACTCAAGACAGTGACTTCACCGGAGCACGTGATAAAGTGGATGAATGATGATGTGCCTGATTGACTATCCCTATATCTCCCTTCTTCGTCTATCTTTGTCGAATTTTTTTGTTGATCTTCTATTGTGCACACGTCATAACATATTCACAGACCGTTCGCGTATCACGCAGCAAGGCCAGGAGAGCACGACGCACCTTGGGGTGCGAATCTTAACCTACAACGGGCGTCTTAAGATAGGTTTGGTCATAGCAGGCACATCAACGCCTGCACACACTCACACCCGTGCAGAGAGAGGGACGAAGCGTGCGAGAACAGCTGGACAAAACCATAAGTAGCAACAAAGGAAGGTCTTAGAGACAACAAAAAGAGTAGCCAGTACGAGCGAGGAAGCAAATGGAAGCGAAAGCATTCGCGCGACGCAACGCAATGCAACACAGCACGAGTGCCATAAACTTAGGTAACATTGAGTATAATCCAGGATCGTAAGAATAACCAGCCCAGTCCAGCGAGCATACGTGCATTCATGCGTACGTTCATGCGTACCCCCACCTGTTCCATCCTCAACGCCGCAGCAGCCCCAAATCCCAGCCAGCCCCCAAAGCGACAAAAACACACACACATAGGTCCGTAGTAGAATACAACCGACCAACCAACCCCAACCGGTCCCTTGACTCCACACCTCCACACCTTGTCTCTCGCCCCACCCCCACCACCATCACCAACTACAACACCAACCCCAGCCCCACTCCCAACCTAAACGTCCATCATCTCAACATCACTGTCCAACAACTCGTCCACCACATCCCTGCTCGCGCTCTCCTTCGCCTTCGCCTTCGACTTTGCGTTGGCCTTCCCTCTCCCCTTCGCAGGCGTCGCCGCAGCCGCAGCCGCAGCCGCAGCCGCAGCCTTTGGCCTCCCTCTCCCCCTCGGCTGCACAGGTGGCGCCTTCTCCTTCTCCTTCGGCTTCGTCTTCGCTTTGACAGCCGACGCCGGTGGCATCGCCACCACTATCGTGCTCCCATTACCGCTACTCGAATCGCTCGCTTTCTGCTCTTCTTCTTCTTCTTCTTCTTCTTCTTCTTCTTCTTCTTCTTCCTCCTCCTCTTCGTCATCATCTTCTTCGACGCCGTACACCGTCCCCTCTGCGTCCACCTCCGCCATTGTCTCCTCGGCGAGCTGCTGCTGGATCTGCTCTTCGATGCTCATCGCGCGCGGCTCGGCCGGGCGGGGAGTTGCAGCACTGGAGGAGGCTGCGTCGTCATCATCGTCATCATCTCCCTCACCCTCCACACCGGTAACGGCATCGGCACCGGCACCGGCATCAGGATCGGGGGTTTCTTCCGGCTCCGCCGATGCCGCCGCTTCAGCGACCGAGGCGTCGTCGTCCTTCTCTGCTTCGCCCTGCACGACCGTCGCGTCTTCGGCTCTCTCGCCGCCGCCGTGCACGCTGAGCCCGGCTTTCCAGATCGCATTGGCAAGCTTGGCGAGCGCGTTGCGCGATGTTGCGTCTGCCGCGACCTTCGAGTCTTGCGCTTCAGTGACGAGGTCCGAAACGGATTGCAGCTTCTTTGGCGTGAAGGACGTGGGGTGAACATGCAGTTTTGAAAGCATGGAGAGGTAGATTTTCTTTTCTTCCTCTGTAGGTGCAGTGTGTTAGTGAATTGCGCGTAAAGTAAGATAATTGTGGATGGAAAGTGACTTACTGGTCGTGCCGTGCGTCAAGCTTTTCTCCAACAATTCCTCCGCTAGGACGAGGTGTGGGTCTCCCGCTGCCTCGACCCTCCTTCCGCTCGTACCCTCGAGCACCGTGCCAAGCTCCTCGACGCCAACCAACTTCCTCGGGTCGGTCCAGTCGACAATCTGGCTGCCGACAACGTTTAGCCCAACCATCTCCACATCGCCTTCCTCGTCCAGCTCTTCTTGCACACTCATGAGAGCGTGTAAAATCGGAACCGCGATGCTGGCCATGCGCTCTGCGTTCTCCTTGCGCGAGTGGCAGTATACCGGCAAAAAGTACGTCAGCGCCTGTCTCAACCCGGGGTTCTGCTGGCTCTCCGGGTTAAAGTAGGCAACCGTCAGCCATCTTAGCAAGTCAGAATCGCGCAAGATGTTGAGCAACATGAGCTTCGACGCAGCCACGGCACCTGACGTGGCAACTTGAACCTCTCCCGATTTCAATGCCCGCAGGTACATTTTCAGAATCGGCTTAAGAAGGGGGTTGGGAACCTCCGTAGCATCGGCAGCGCTAACGTCGGGTGGAGGTTCAGGGCTAGCGATGAGAGAGGGATGCGTGGTCAGAATATCGGTGATTATCTGAATAGCAATAGTTTGCAGGGCTTCATGGCCCTTGGCAAAACAGTGGAGGAAAAGAGCAAGGTTCTCTTGAGCGATGTTCTGGAGCCGGTTAGTTTTGTAGAATACCAATGGAACCGTTGTGGACATACCTTGCTGAGGATGCAGCACAAACCCAGACAGAGGAACCCACGCTCACGAACAGGAACTTCCTGCGACCGAACGGCAGGAACCACCAGGTTGTTGAGCATAGTAACGAGGACATGGTTGGATTCCAGGTCGCAGTGCACATTCTGCAGCATGCACTGAGCTATGTGGAGGCACTTCATGTTGACCATGATTTCGCGAACCGCCTTCTCCTCCTCTATGGCGTCCTGCTCCTCTTCAGTCATTCCTGGCTTAATTCTTTTCCTCTTTTCACTCGTCGGGGTTGCTTCCGCATCGTTGACGTCAGAACGCGCCGAATGGAAGCTTGCCTCGGTCTTTGCATCGTCGTCGCCCATAATAGTGTCGTGCACGTCGGCAATCGCTTCGAGGACAATCTCGCAGAATTCGCGCTCCCCGGATGAATTGGGGCCGCAGACACTGCGGAGGACCTCGACAACAAGCTTGGTACACTCCTCTGGTAGATGGGCTATAGCTAGTGCCTCGCGCATGGTGGAAAACATCTTTCTGCGGCCAATCTCGTCGGTATAGTCCAGAGTAAGGGCAATGTGAAGGAGCTGTTCGACGCAAAATTCCTGTTGAACCGTATCTTCTTCCGCATCCGGATCTTCCTCTAGAGCAACCTTCTGCGCTCCCTCAATGAGCGTGTTGATGTGCTTCTGGATGAGGTAGCCGTATTTGGTGACTTCAGGCATCTTGTCCTCGAGCATGCTTTGGAGCCTGCTGTCCCCGCTGTTTTTGCAGTAGTCGTTGAAGGTCCGCGCAATGAAGATGCTTTCAGGAGACAGCTCATTCCAGAAAGCATCATCGAACGTGATGAATTCGCGATAGTCTGGTCGTCCGTCCCAAAACTCTTTCATAGCCTCGTGTGCCGCACCACCCTCGTTACCGGAGTTGATCACGTCAACACGCTCAAGAAGTTCTAACAGCGCATCATAGCTGGGTTTCGACAGCTGATTGACTCCAGGTGCGCCCTCTTCAGCACCTTCCGGAAGGCCGGCACAATCCTCGATCCAGCGTTCGCGGAAGAGGCGCGCCGTTGCTTTGCGAACGTTCTCGTCACGATCGCGAATACCCCATCGGAGAAGTTTTTCACGGAGGTTTAAGGACAGGTGCCGGAAATCGCCAAGAGCGGGCAATAACTTCGAGTAAAGCGCCCTCCTAGTCCCGGGATCCTGGTCTCGAGCGCGCTCCAATAAGTACGGTAGCGTGGTAGGCGTCAACGGAAGGTTGATGAGCAATGCGCGTCGTACTTCTGCGCTGGAATCGTTCTGAAGGACATCCAGCAACTTCTCCAGGAGGCCACTCGCCGTTTCATCGTCACTGTCTTCGTCTGCTTGATCGTCACCTTCATCCGCGAGCCGACCGAGGCCCAATACTGCCTGTACGCGGATGGTGCTCTCCTTGTCCTTTAAGCGTTTGAGTAGACCCAAACGGATGTACTGGAATAACTCGTCGTCGATAGATTCGAGCGTGTTGACGATGTGTGCGGTAATTTGCGTTGCTCTGAAGCGGACAACCTTGTCCTTTGCCGTAAGAAGTGGGAGGATGAGAGAGAGGATGTGCGATGTCAAGCGACTGCTGGGTGTCTCTGGGATGGCCTCTGCCGCGTCGGGATCGCCGCCCGTCGCAATGGCATTGTCTGGCGATTGTCAACACTCGGCGTCACGGCGAGCGCAGGCTGCTTACCTTTGTCGCTGGCGTGCTTCAGGAAGATGCCGACAAACCTGATGATGCGGTCGCCGACGGGTTCGCTCTTCTTCACGGGCAGTATTCTGAGCAGGCAACGGCCCACTTCGTTGTTGAATTCTTCTTCGCCAAAATCCTCGTCCGTTTGGTGTTTGCGCGGCTTGACGGGTTCGTAGCAGCACGTTTCTTGGATCTTGCGCAAGGTGACGACGAGCTTACGCTGGGTGGCCGTGGTGCGCTGGGCGTCGGCGAAGACCCTGCAGATGTGCTCGCGCAGGCTGGTCGACTCGCCTTCGTCCGGGATCTCGACTGCGTCGGCTGAGGCGCGCGCTCGTGCGGTTCTGCGGGTGCGGGTGGTGGAGGTGGAGGCGGCTGAGGCGCGCGCGCCACGGCCTCGTCCTGATACTCGGCCTGGCATTATTATGTGGTGGTGGTGGATAGTGGGGTCGAGAGGCGTGGGTGTTTGTTGGTAAACAATTTGGACGTGCGTAATCGGCGACGGAGGTGAGCGGGCGGCGTTTGCAATGGCGTTGGCGGCGGGACGAAAGTTCCAGCTGCGCCAATTGATCTCGATCTACCGAAAAACACCACACCATGTTTCGGACAAGAGTGCTGCGGTTCGCCGCGACTGCGTGCAGGGCCGCCGAGAACATTTCGCAGATTGAGGCCGCGCAGCAGTATGCCATCGGCGTCTCCAAGGCCCAGGGCATCCAGCGCGGCTTCGTCGACGGTACGCCAACCATGTCGCCGCCACCCTCTTTCCTCGGCTGACGCCCCACGTTCGCAGCAATTGGCAAGACGCCGCTCATCCGCCTGAAGAAACTCTCCGAGGAGACTGGCTGCGAGGTTCTCGGCAAGGCCGAGTTTCAAAACCCCGGTGGTTCGGTCAAGGACCGCGCCGCCCTCTACGTCGTTGAGAATGCCGAGAAGTTGGGCCTGCTCAAGCCCGGCGGCACCGTCATCGAGGGCACCGCCGGAAACACGGGCATTGGCCTTGCCCACGTCTGCCGTGCCAAGGGCTACAAGCTGGTCATCTACATGCCCAACACCCAGTCGCAAGGCAAAATCGATCTGCTGAGGCTGTTGGGTGCCGAGGTCTACCCTGTGCCCGCCGTCGCCTTCGACAACCCGCAGAACTACAACCACCAGGCCAAGAGGCACGCCGAGAGCATGGACAACGCCGTGTGGACCAACCAGTTTGACAACATTGCCAACCGTCAGGCCCACATTGAGACGACCGGCCCGGAGATCTGGTACCAGACCCAGGGCAAGCTCGACGCTTTCACTTGCGCCACGGGTACCGGAGGCACTCTTGCCGGCATTACCAGGTACCTGAAGGAGAAGTCGGATGGACGCGTCAAGTCGTTCCTGGCTGACCCGCCCGGATCCGTCCTGCACTCGTACATCCAGAGCGGTGGAAAGCTGACGGACCGCTCTGGCGGCTCCATCACCGAAGGCATTGGTCAGGGCCGCGTCACGGAAAACCTGAAGCCTGACATTGGCCTTCTCGATGGTTCCCTGCATATCAGCGACGAGAAGACGATTGCCATGGTCTACAGGTGCTTGGACGAGGAAGGCCTCTACCTTGGCGCCAGCTCTTGCCTGAACGTTGTTGCCGCCAAGGAAGTCGCCGAGAAGCTCGGAAGGGGCCACACCGTTGTCACTATTCTTTGCGATGGCGCCTACAGATACGCTGAACGTTTGTTCTCCAAGAAGTGGCTCGAGTCTAAGAACCTCAGTGACGCCGTCCCTGAGCACCTGAGAAAGTACACTGTTCTGCCTTAAAGAGACGGAACCATCTAGATGCCCTACGAGGCTTTCATGTAGATAAACTTGAAAGATGCATTGTACGTTACTTGGCGCCTTCCTGATCTACCTTATGTTGCACTTTCCATATTCCCCAATTGGATCCAAGATGTTCTTTCTGTTTGCTGTCCTCCATATTATTTCCAACGTCATTTGGTTAGACACTTCAACCAACCCATTGTCAAATATTTACTCAGCAATTATTGCTTTGCCATCGTTATCAACGCACTCATATCTCACAATGCCGCAGCACAACAGACCTTGTGTTAGACGGCGGGACGCATCCTGTCCAGATAGCATTGCTTGGGTTACATGTACTTTCGCTTCGTCGCCTGTTAGTTATGCGGGTGAAATATCCAGAGTTAGGCGGCACAGATCTAGAACCTGCCCCATACCAAATGATTCCGAGCAACAACGCCATTTCTGTCGCTTCAGACAAGAAAACAGACAGTCCTTTAACAGGATTTCAGTGGAAGACGATTCGGATGAAAACAACAACCTCCCATTGAACACAGATCCATTCGGACGAGAACCTCCTTGGACCTACAATCCGGCTCCCGTTGCACCCACATTCGATTATGTTCGCACAAGCACCACACTCGGTCTTCAGTCAACCAGTCGGCCAGTTACCCAACATCAAAGCTATGAATCAGAGCAGGTGTATACTGAGCTAGTCAACTGGATTCAACGGCTCAAACGCGAGTCCGAGCTACCCGTCGCGTCCATAAGTACGCTCGATTTACTCATCCGCCGAGAAACTTGCACAAGAATTCAACTTAGTCTCATCGACTACGCGCCACACAACCGCCTTTTCCAGTCTTCGGACTACTATTACACCGCGCTCAACCAGCTCGCATATCAATATGAGCTGTTTCGCGTCCTTCGCAACGCGTTGAAGTTGCTTCCATCTTCCTCAAACCACAATCATCTCCAGTATTTTCATCGCATACTCGCTGCTTTCCGCGAAGCCAACAGGCCCTCTGCATTCGTCTTTGCTGATAGCTCATACCCGGTTGAAATGCCGCTACAGTTGACACCGAGTTTGAAGGCCATAAGGGACAAGGCTGCTGATGAAGGGACAATTGACGGCTGGGCTGACGATATTGGGCGCATGATTGCGCATATCAGCAGCCATGGTATCGAGGGGGACCATTGGGATGGTTGCGCTGAGGCGATTGAGCAGTCCAGACAAATACGGGCGAGCGAACGAGTTCCTCGTTTATAGATATGTAGCTGAGCTCAAAAATCAAGCCGTGGTAGTAGACTATCGGTCACTGCATAAGCAATGCTATAAGTTCTGATACGCCTCGTTACCAGATGTAGAAAAGCGCCGGGTAGCAGATCTGGGGTAGCTTGCAGCCATGGAAGCGACAGCGACAACACCTGGCTTCATCTGCCCGCCGGCATCACCACCACCCGCCTCACCCCGCCGCCATTCGGACACACCACTCCCCCACAATGTCGATGCAGCAGCTCCTCGGGCCCCTTGCGGGCATGCAACCGCGCCAAGTCGCCATGCAAGCGCTCAACTTTGCGCTGGTGCTCAGCACAGCCTTCATGCTCTGGAAAGGCCTCTCGGTCATTACCGACTCGCAGTCACCCATTGTCGTCGTCTTGTCTGGCAGCATGGAGCCGGCGTTCCAGCGCGGCGACCTGCTGTTCCTATGGAACCGGGCGAAAGACACCAAGATCGGCGAGGTGGTGGTGTACAATGTGCGCGGGAAGGACATCCCCATTGTGCACCGTGTGATTAGGCGCTTCGGCGGAGGGTGAGTGCAGTAGACATACCGTACAAGCCTGCGAGCAATAAGCTAACCACGCCGCTGCTGGACAGACTCAACCCTCTGCGTCTGCTCACCAAGGGCGACAACAACGTCGCCGACGATACGGAGCTGTACGCCCGCGGCCAGGCCTTCCTGAACCGCGAGCGCGACGTCATCGGCTCCGTATTCGCGTACATTCCCTTTGTCGGCTATGTGACTATCCTGCTGAGCGAATACCCCTGGCTCAAGACCGTCATGCTTGGCCTCATGGGCTTGACCGTCGTCTTGCAACGCGAGTAGCGCGGCCCATTATCTGGGCGTGCTGGCTGCTGCGTGTCGCCGCCGCGGGCCGCTGCTCTACTCCCCCGTCCGCGATGATACCGCCGATATTCATAGCTCTGGTTCCTGGTCCTCTGTTTTCCCCGCCTCAGAGGCGCGGCTGGCTGCATGACTTCTGAGGCGGCAAGGCGAGCAAGTTGCAAGACTGGTCATCGCTGCAGTCCCACGGCCGGATTACCACAGCGCATCTTTCCGCCCCTGATGTTGCTGCTGTACATCAATGCCTTTCTGCTTCCGTGTGCTGTCCTGGGGCGTTGCCTCAGCGCCGCCGCACCAATACTGGCGGCAAGAGCAGGCGCCGCATCTCTTGTCATGCTGTGCAGCTGCAACTGGAGGACGGTATTGGCAGTCTTGGGTGGGTGTATGGAACGGCGGTTTAGAAAAGCTGGCAGCGGGGTTGGATGATGCAGCTTGATGGCGGCCACCATTTCCACGGCGCGTAGCAAAATAAACATGTACTCCATACCGCCGACGATGTTGCGCACGTACCGACCATTCATAACCACACATCCATGCTCAAACTCAAGCGGTGATGGACCGTAAGCATCGATTTGATTTTGAAACTATCCATCTCCAAACCGTTCCAACCATTCAGTACTCGCAATGCAGAGCCAGGACGACCCACTGATCATGACTGAAAATTCCTATGTATCCGCCGTTCCGATCCTGATCCTGATTTCAATGCTTTCATAAAAAGTATCGCATCCCCAAGGATCATTACTTGATCGAAGTGGTGTTATTGAAATTGACATTCTCATTCATCTCCCAAGCCGCGGCGCACCACGAGAGCACTAGAAGTTTCAGAAGTGAACTTCCTAATGCTGATGAAGCTGTTGAAATCCACGTTGCAATGCATGCCACTGGCAGAATTCTTCCAGTCGACGTATGCCGCAATGTTCTCAAGGGTTTGAGTCATATCGCGGAAGCTGAAAGGAACCTTTGAGGAGCTGCCATCGTTGGTTGTGATAGTTGCTTCGAAGGAGACAGTAGTATTGCTGATTTGAAGTGGGGGAGAAGCATCGGAATCGGATGAGCCAAGCTTGTTGTGTTGATGTTGACGCTTCTCGGTAGGCATGTCCAAGGGGAGGCCGCCATCAGACTTGTCGCGAGGCGATATTGATCCTGGTCCATTCTGAGGAGTGGAAGGTGCAGGAGATACTTCCGGCTGGCATGAGTCAAATGAACCGACAGATTGGCCATCACTGATGCTCTGTGAGCCTTGCACGGAATCAACTTCCTTGTCGACTTGAAAGGTATCTTCCATGTGAGCTTGAGTAGAGACAACCTTGTCGGATTGGAGTGGCATGGCATCACTGAATCCTAAAGGTTGTTGGCTCTCGACAGAGGCTATCAAATCTCCCTGTTTGCGAAGCGTGCCGTCATACTCAACCGCGAGTTCGTGCAGACGCTTAAGGACTTCGTATTCTTCTCCATCATTGACAGAGACTGGCTGACCATAGCGCTTGCTGGGTTTGATGTACTGTTTCTTGATCATGCTGCAGTCGTCCTCATGGCCACCCTTTAGAGTGAGGATGGTGACAACCCTTCGGAGGATGTCGCGACTGAGGATCAACTTAGATGAGTGGTCCTAGAGCTAGTCAGTCAGATTTTCAAGATAGTCAGTAAATCGTGACACTGACGTCGACGCTTGCCATCGTGAACGCCACAGGACCTGACCGGGGCTGAAGGTCTGGTGTAGGGTGTTGGGAGATGGTGAGGAGCGAGCAAGCCCTTGAAAGTGCTCTCTCACCGGAGGATCCAGGATCCGGTGCAGGGTGGTGGAGAGGAGCGGCGGGTAGTGTTGCAAAGGACAAATCATAGGAGTGTCGGCACAAGCTTTAACTACCTGCCTAGGTAGGTACCTAGTGAAATGAATGGAAGGGCAAACGGAAAGAGCAACCCTTCAGCGGCTACGGCAGGCACGAAAGGCACGTGCCTTCTTCCTGTCTTCCAGCAACCTCGTACATCAGAAAGCTTCCGAAATGGCAATGCACAAAACGTTGTACCCTTTCATGGTTGCAACGATTGAGCTGGTCAGCAGCATCTTCCTGTCAACCCTATATCCGGCTAGGGTTCGAGTCACCTTTCGCTCACCTTAAGCATTATAAAGAGAGAACCCTTATACACAGCCAATGCCATAAGGATGCCAAATTGCAAACACATTCAACGGTTGGAAGCAGCTGTCAAGCTCCGTTGTGACCAGTTTCGACTGTACCTATGACAACCGTCCACTTCCCACATAAAACGCCACACCCTACCTTAGTACTCCCCCGCAGACCCGCACCTCCGTCCGTGCCGTTGGGTTGCCACGTTTTGGGCGCCTATTTTTGACGGTCGACATACTGGCCGTAAAGCTTGTCCTGAAGGATGCGGCTGCACGTGCAGTGTACGGGCCGTAACCGCACGCTTAAGCATCGTGTGGTCCTGGCCTCGCCTGGGTTGATCTTGTGCGTGACTGAAAACAATGGTGTGAAAGTCTGGACTGGGAAGAAAAGAACCTCCTTCGCGCCGGGTGGGACGACATTACATATCTCCGGGCCACCAACATGCCTTATGCAGTTAGTGGAGTTTTCCGTCGAGCGGATCAACGCTCGACCCACCACGCACGTGCATTGTATCCGGTACCATGGCATTGGGACGATTGGACTCTCCCTGATCGATGAACAACAACCCTACCGTAGCCCGTATGAGCAAGCAGCATTTGCAAGTGTATAAAACCATTGAAACAAACTCTTTTGTGGGGCTTAGAGCACTGCACTGTAGGATGTATAGTGACTGTTTACTGGAAAGAAGATAGAAGCAAAAAAGTAAGATCTTCGCCTAATGCGAATGTTGTTCATAATACTAAGCGTATACACTAGATAATATCGTACCCTGGATTTTTAAGTCCGCCGTTTGTATTCTTGAACGTGAAAGAAGTACCTGTCTCTGGCGTCTTGGGAGAATGACCGCCGACCTGTTTGGTATCCTGCTGTAAAATATAACCCCCTAAATAATGTCGGGAGACCGCTCATAACGCTTCTAAGACAAATAAAGGGAAAACAAAATAGGATATAAGACAAAGCTAAAAGAAAATCCAAGATGGACGTATTAGAAAGACATCATTTGAAGAAATCTCAAACCTGCTGACCGGGCGTGTGAATGTCCACGGTACGGATACTTTCGGGATAGACCGCAAACTCCGTCGTAACCTCGATCGCATCCTTGTCTTTATCCGGCCAATTCTTGAGCGCGGCGTTCTTAGGATTGGTGGGCATGTGTGATCCATAAACAGCCAGATCCTTGACCAGTTCGTCTTCCGAATCGGTTCTCGTGATTGGCACCCCGTTGTTGCGCACTTTATTATGGGTACCACCACTCACTGTAGCGTGGTTATGCGAGGCCAAGTGGCTGTGTTTAGCCTGCGCAGATGATCCTAGTTCATATCCGCGGCTGGGATAAGTGCCATTGCGCGACGTGTGTCCGAGGATGAGAACGCGCAAGGTCGGGAGGCAGGTTGCGATGATAGCGACGGCGGTTTCGACCATGGAGACGGTGCAGGTGAGCATTGTTTCGTTTTTGTGAGAATATACTGCACGAATAACTAGATAATATCGCGTCAGTGCCTTGCAGGAAATTGAGAGTGTAGTAATTTTGATTAGTGTACTCACTCGACGCAACGACAGTGCAAAATCCGAGCGCAAAGACGCCGGCGACACCAAGCTTCTGTTTCAACGGTAACTTCAGGCGCGCCACCATGGTCAAAGGAAGGCAGATTATCAGGATGTCCGTGAAAATATTGAGTGTAATTGTGAGCCAGTAGTTGATTACCGATGCACTGGGAGGACAAGCCTGGCTGGGGTCGGTTGACCATATCCGGCTGAACGGGTAGCACCTGAAAACTGTGTCGAAGAAAATTACGACGTACGAAACCAAGAGCCAAATGAGCGTAGCGTTGTAAATCTTTTGAAGGGATGTACGGTCTGCCAGGCGCTTATAGAAGACAACCAGAGCTGACTTGATCAACCATAGAGAGAGTGTGTAAAAGATTGATCCAGGGAAGATGAGCTGAAAGATGAGGTCAGAATTTGGAAAAACTTTACAGTTGCAGACTGGCATACCTTCATCATTTCAACAAAGTGAGGCCGAGTAACATGTGCCATGTCGGTTAGACCGATGTTGTACATCCTTTGTTGGATGGCCAGGTCTATTACTAGGCAGCCAAACGCGGCTGCTATCAGGTAGTCATCCACGTAGAGACCGCCCATTTTCCTCCAACGCACGGCAATTCTCGTTACCAGGAAGAGGCCCGCCGCAGCGGTACAGATGTACCAGGACACCTTTGGAACGGATCAGTACGACGCACTATCACCTGTGGGCACTTGTGCGAACTCACCACCTGACCGAGTGTCGAATCCAACATGGTATTGGTGTATAGGTAAGGTAGATGGAAGAAAGCTGGGAGGCGCGGGGGCGGCCGGCAGTGTGCCTTTTTCACTCGTACAAGAACTCCACAGCAGCAAGTCTAGCCCTACCCCGTGAATCGTAGCTGAGGGCCCGGATGGAGGTCCGCGGATCAGCCAAATGTGCGCTGATCAAACGTGGATGCGATGGCCGATCCCTGCCGCACATCTGGACTTCAGCCGTGGCCCTTGGGGTTGCAAAGGAGATCCTTGATCCATCGCGCTACTCTCCTTGACAGCCAGGCTGCCTGAAATATCGAGGCCATGGCACCGGGTTTTCTAAGGGAGCCTTGCTAGCAGTTATGTCACTGACCCAAGGATGAACCAACGACCCTGTGGCAGCCATCTTTTGACTTGATCTCGTAAAATTCAGCACCGCCGGCGAAGGCTTTCCTAAGAGCGTAAAGCACAACGGGCCGAGAGCAGGGAGATCCCAGGAATATCACGTTGGCGGGAGCGGCCATGGCGGAGGCTAGAGTAGAAGTTGGGCGTAGTTAGGTGTTTGGCGGGCCGAATGGACTGGCCACCGGCCAAAGCTTGAATCGTGACGACGACGTGGGACGGCGTACGCCCGTACATAGGTATGAGCGGATGGGACGCAGCCGTGGAAATTTGGTGTTTTGATGGACGATGCAATGGTGCGGTCACCGGCCGATGTTTGAGATGAGGTTGGTGGTGTCGCAGCCCTAAGGTACGGTAGGTACGTAGGTAGATCGATCCGCCGACGGCCGACAGCCGGTGCCTCGGTTTCTCGCTTAGCGGGAGAGCTGCAATTCCATCACAATCGCCATCACCCTGCTTCGTCTTGCATACCTATACAAACCCCATTCCACTGAACGCGTCAACGGCGTATGGCCTCGCAATTCGAGCAACATGGCTGCCTCGGCATCATTTTCTTTAGCCCAGGGGCAACGCATGCGCCTCGATCGCGTGAGATCTGGTTCCTGGGCTAGCGGCCGTCGTTCCTGAGGTCTCGCCAAGGCTGCGCCACCTGCAGGGCAAAAAAGTTTCCCTCGCCAGATGTGAGCCCCTGCGGCCCGGCACCCCCTTTGGTCTTTGCCCTCTGCGCGGGGCGGCTAGCCTTACGAATGTGCCTATTTTGCCCTTAACGGCAATGACCACAGCGGTGTACGGCTTTCGCCGTCTGAAGCCCAAGCACCTGCGGAATTTTGGTCGAGTCCAATTTCGAGCCGCTCGCCTCATGGATTCCTGCAGACTACTTCTTGCACCACTTTCCTCGATCTATTTCTCACGCTCGTCCGTTTCAGCCAACCCGGCTTGTCATCATCCCTACTTAGTCTCTATACTTTAGTCCTTAATTGTCGTCACTGGAACCACCTATCGAACCACCTTCAACTTTAACCGCTTACAATGGGTGTTGTTGCCGATTTGCTGCAGAAGGCAGCATGCTTTGCTATCACTACCGGCGCTCTCCTCAAGGGAGATGCCGGCGCCTCCTGTAACGGTGTTCCCTCAGCCCTGACAAGCCAAGGCGTGGTTCAGGGCTATCTGGAGGACGGCACTGGCAACCACGTCTTCCTCGGCGTTCCCTTCGCCGCTTCCACTGCGGGGCAGAACCGGTGGAGGGCGCCCCAGAGCCCCAAGAAGTCTCTGGACTTTTACAACGCCACCAGCTATGGCCAGACTTGCGCCCAGGCTGGCATCAGCAGCTCCCTCGCGGCCCAAGGTGAGGACTGTCTGAATCTCAACATCTGGGCACCTGCCAGCGGCAACAAGCTTCCCGTAGGATTTCTCCTAACTGTTCATCCCTATGCGTCAACTAGAATAACCACGACTAACGGCACTATAGGTCTTTGTCTACATCTACGGTGGTGCTATGGTTACTGGAGGTAGCAGCAACCCTCAATGGCAGGGCAGCAACTTTGCGCAGAAGGATGTCATCTATGTCAACTTCAACTACCGCGAGTCCATCTTCGGTGCTCCCCATGCTACCGAGTTGGCCAATGGCAAAGTCTCTCAGAACTTCAACATCCTTGATGTTGAGGCTGCCATCCAATGGGTCCATGATAACATTCAGGGTGAGTTGCCCAGCACGCTGTTGATCAGCAAAATGACTGACATTTGTAGCTTTTGGTGGTGACAACACCAAGATCGTCATTGGTGGCCACTCTTCTGGCGGTGTGATGGTTGACCACTATCTGTGGAACAACCCCAATACCTTTGTCGCTGGTGCTATCGAGATGTCCGCCAACGCGCAGTCTGGCCCCAACTACGCACCGGAGAATGTCGGCATCGAGACTATTATGGCCGATGTCTCCGCGGCCACCGGCCAGACCATTACCACCCTGGACCAGCTCCGCAATGTGTCTATCTACGACATTGAAAGTTCCACCTTCAACAGCACCCAGAACGTTTGGTTTGCCCCTATCGTCGACAACATCACGCGTTGGGCCGACCTTCCTGCACGTTACAAGGCGGGCAACTTCCCCAAGAGCCTGCCTATGATCGTCGGCAATAGCGACCAGGAGGGTGCCATCTTCCAGTACGCATACGCTGCCGAAGTCGGCGACTTCGACACGTGGATTAACACGTACGACGCTGACCTTGCCTTCATCCCGGACGAGGAGCTGCTTGCCGCGTACAACTCTTCCGAATTCAGCAGCGAGAAGCTCATGAGCGCCGACAGCTACGCGGACGCGCGCTTCTGGTGCGCGACCGACTACCTGCTGGACCTGCGCGCTAGCACAAACCCGACGTGGGCGTACCGTTGGTTCGGCAACTACGACAATGTGCTCCCTGTTCCCGGTCTTGGTCCCAGCCACGGCTCTGAGGTTCCCTTCTTCCATGGCGGCAACCAGTGCTTCGAGGCTGTCAGCGACGTCACCGACGCTGAGCAGAAGCTCGCCGACTACATGAACGACATGCTTGTTGCATGGATTAAAAACCCCTCTGCCGGCCCCGGTTGGGACAAGGCCACACCTGTATCGGGCCCGTTGGCCAAGTTTGGTGTTGAGGATTCTGAGCTGGAGACCCTCATTGGCGATACCGCCGACTACAACGCCCGCTGCCAGAACCTTTACAAGAAGCACTACCCCTCCTACCCCGTCGTCATCGACCCCACTGCTTAAACAGTCTCTACCTCCATTCCTCTGGACTCGCTTGCTCCGCAGACGTCTCTCTCCATTAGAGCTTTTTCCTATTTCTCTTCTTCCGAACCGCTGCATGTCGGCTCGGTTCTGCTCTGGTCCGCCAGTACTTTCCTTCTTGTATGTATTTTTTTTATGTTTCCCTGGCCTCAGCCATCACCGTCGCAAAAGCAACGGATGAATGGACCAGCGCCATCTCTTATCTTTTTTGTAATGCTCCTATGAGCGACTGCATTGCTGGCATGGGCATGGGAATTTGGCTGGCATTTGGCAGGCGCGGGTGTCGGTTGGTTGGATTGGCGCGCGGATAGATAAATCAGTTAGCTAGATAGCTGCGGGTAAATTCGAGATACCATTTGTTTTCTGTTGACACAATCGCCTGGCTGAGGATTCTTTACGCGATGTTGTTTGTGGCATAGATACCTCTGTAAGTAGGTAGGAAGGCGGATGACGTACAAATCCGGCACGACTCATGCAGCAACCGATAGTTACCCCACACGTCTGGCAACATAAAGGTGAGGATCGCCATTGTTTTTCTGCACTCCAACACCTCTAGCCATGGCTACCGCTGCGACTGCGCCCTTCATTCCCACTTTTGACAAGGCTACGTCGGAAGCCGCGCGCGCAGGAGCCGCCTCCTACCTAGCATCACGCCTTAAGCCCTCCGCTCCCGCTGACGCTTCGTTCACAATCCCAACCATTGACATTGCCCCTTCCTTCTCGTCGAGCATTGAAGACCGCAAGACCGTGGCCGCTCAGATCCGCGCTGCTTGCATCACCTCTGGCTTTTTTACCATAACCAATCATGGAATCCCGGCCGAAGTCTGCGACGACATCCTCAACCAAGCCAAGCGCTTCTTCCACGACCTCCCTCACGAAAAGAAGGAGGCTATCCATATGAAGCAGAGCACGCTGCACCGTGGATACGAACCTTCCGAGTATACCAGTGCTGTGGGCGAAGCCGAGACTAAAGAGGGCTTCAACTGGGGCTACGAGACGCGCCTCGACTCAACTGGCGGAGATGGCAAATACGTCGAGGTGGACGGCACCACATATCCCGAGGGCGCGAACCTGTGGCCGTCCGAAGCAGACCTTCCTGGTTTCTTTGAGGGCGTGAAGTCATACTACAGCCAGGTGCTGGGGCTGGCGAGGCACATGTTCAGACTGTTCGCGCTGAGCTTGGGTCTGGAGGAAAACCACTTCGACGAGATGATGACGCATCCTGGTGGCATTGCGAGGCTGATGCATTACCCTGGCGCTAAAGATCCAAAGCCGTTGGACCCTAATGAAAAGGCGGACGAGAATCTGGGTTTGGGCGCACACTCGGATTATGAGTGTTGTAAGTTTTGGTGGTTAAAGTGGACAGTGAACATTTTTCTGACATTTTCGTACAAGTCACTCTCCTCCTGCCCTCCTCGACCCCGGGTCTCGAGGTTCTCTCTCCTACTGGCCATTGGATACCCATCAACAAGGTCCCCGGCGGTCTTATCGTTAACATAGCCGATTTCTTTATGCGTTGGACGAATGACATCTATAAGTCAACTGTACATCGCGTTGTGAACCGGACGACAGATGCGCGGTACAGTGTACCATTTTTCTTCAGCATCAATTATGACCAGAAGGTCGAGGTATGCTGTCTAGGTTTTGTCGCCCACACGACAATGTACTGACAGAGACAGACACTCCCGAGCTGCATTTCGGAATCCAATCCGTCAAAATATTCCCCGATAAAGGCGGGCGAGTATATTCTAGAGCGCTTGAATGCCACGACGAAGGACGGAGCAGGGTCGTATGGCAACTCAAATCTCGATGCATGATGGGCAGAAATTTGGCTGCCATCATAAACTGGTAGATTACACGTGGGAACCACCGAAATGTCCCTCTCAGACCCACGTCGTTCATTTTCCCATGCCACTGTCGCCCACCTTGCCCCTACTACCCGCTAGTTTACCGGCTTCATCTTCCATTATTGCCTTCAGCGGTAAAGCGCGCGGATCCAAGTCAACCACAGTCTGATCATCAATTCCGGCAATCAATAGCCCACACTCCTTCCAAACCCGTCCTCGCGTTATTATTTCTGTCCGCCGTTGCCGTTCCCGCTCCCAACAAGCGTAGCCGCACCCGTACCATACTTCGTATACGTCTCACCCATCCATCCACCACCGCTTACGCCATCTTCACATCGCACCATCCTAGTACGCGCGCGCGTGACGCAGCAATTACATATTGAGGGCGCTCGCTCTCGCCTCCATCCACGGTTGCTCTGCCAACACGCCGTGCCCCGCCGCCCGAGAGCTAAAGGGAACCCACCACATTCCTGTGTACGCGGACAGGCCTTCCATCCCGTTCGTAAAAAGATTCTTTGGCAATCCCGTGGCCGCCGGCGGCGGCATGACTGAGCAGTGAGTCAGCGTTCGCGGACACGATGGTGCAATGGTCTTCGCTCGTATTCGCCACGGCAGCGACGACGTCAATGATGGAACGATAGCGCCCGATAGTCGATGTGGAGTGAATCAGGTGGCACGGCCATGGCATGGCGTGGGCTGACCCCGCGCTGTCATCGTCGGCGTCGTTAGATACCTAGATACTAGCTGGTTGCGCTTCAGGCTTCCACCGCCCTTGACTCGTCAGCGATACGAGAAGCTCACTATGCATCTGCTCCACCTCACTCATCTACACCGCTTCCAACTTCTAACCATTCATCTTTGGTGCAAGACTGTGTTTACTAGTTTGTTCCTGATGCACGTCTTGTCGATTGACACATCCTTGAGGGCATCCAGTACATCTGGCCAGCCCCTTGTCATGATCATGGAACGAGCTTCTAAGAAAATTCATTGCTTGAGCGCCAAGGATTGTTGGAAACCAAATAAGTGTCGAATAATGGCAATAGTGCCTAATGATTCCGAAATAGTAGCCCGCGTTTTGCAAAACGCGTGGCTAGGGGATAAAGCATAAAGTAATACTGCGGAAACGGACTTCTCTTCCCAAGAGAAGCGCTCCTTGGGGTATAATACAGCGAAGAGACAAAAATAAATATTCGGCTTCTCCAAGCAGGAAGCTCGTAGACGAAACCAAGAAAATAACAACGTTCTCCGGCCAATGTATCGGGGACGGGCAAATTTTGTTTTGGTGAACCAATCACTCTTCCAATGCCTTTTAGACTCTCTCACCAGTCGGCAGATCAACACTCCGCTTCCTCTCCCTGTCAATGATTGGAACCGTAGGGTTCTGTGCGGCGACGTTTGCTAGGAGACTTCCTGGCGCAAACTGGCTGCTCTCCGACATGTCTAGCATAGGTCCTTTCGCCTTCGATCCATCCATCACTCCATGACCATGGGGTGGTATTGGAGCTGCTGTTGTATATTCAGGGTGCGCGAGCAGCCCGCGACCAGTAAAAGCGTCGTCGCCGCTCTCGGGCACGTTCGAATGATTGTTCATAGCACCGTGGATCTTCATGCCGTGACCTCTCAAACTCTTTGTCCGATCTGCACTAGGGCCGCTGCTGGTCGCTGGCCTGGTCGCAGTACTCCGCCCTCGCCAATCCTGGCTCGGAGGAACGGCAATTACTACGTCTGGGCTGGTTGCCGAGTCAATGAGGCCGCCTGGTCCAACATGATCGGGATGGAAGCCTTTGCCCTTCTTTTGAAACTGCGGCGGTGCTTTGTATTGCGGCGTCAGGTCGACAAGTGGTTTTGGCATTTCACGCCCGTGGCGCGTGGTGTTCGAACGCTTGACATCGCCCGCATGGCCTGCGCCACGAGTACTACGCACGGACGACATGCGTTTAGGCATGGCGTCTTCTGCAGATGCGTGCGAAGAATAGCCATCAAGATGGTTCTTAAGAAGCGAAGGACCTTCAGTGAAAGGACCGCCCTGCTTGCTGGCAAGCTCACGCTCACGTTGCATCTTCTGACGCTGCGAGTATGCACGTCCCAAGAGACTGTTGGCCGCAAAAGTACCATCATCCGAAGAGTCAGTTGCTGACTGGCTTAATGGGGGTTCGGTGGTTGCAGCCATGTGAGACGGGAATGCGACTGGGGGTTGGCTGCGACTCCGCAAGGACATTTTCCGCGTGTACATCTCTTGGCTGCTCGTCGTCCCACTGTCCTTATCCTCGGAATGGAAAACGCTGCTTTGTTCTAACACTGGCGGTTGGTTGAGCCGGCCTACGTCGATCAATGGTTTGAACGACCCTAATTGATAGTGGGAGTCGACAGAGTTGGCTGGCCGGTGATGAGCTTGCGTAGATTGGCTGGCAGATGCCGAATGTGTCTCTCCAGCATCGGGTGCTGATGTATCCGCGGCTGTCTTTGATTTCTTTGAGCCCTCTCCCAAGACGTTTACCAAGTACCAACTCCTCCAACCCTGGACAGCATTGTAGAAATCGGCCGCATCGTCCTTGTGACCAGTACACATGAAATGGACGAAGTTAGAAGTAGAAATGAACATGGTGGATTTTTGTTGGCTTTTGATGGCGAAGCAGACCTTCTTAGGCGGTTTGACCTTTTCTGCAGCGTTACGGGCAGTGGGCGTGTAAATGTCAAAGTCCGAAAGGTGGCACATGTTGCTGGAGTCTTTGCCTGACTCGTTCTTTGACAACAGTATCTGGCCGTCGTTACGGAGCGTAACCCATTTTTTGGTCCACTTTCCTGGCTTCTGCGAATAGTACATTGAGCAGGACAATCCTTGAGGCTTGTCTGCTGGTACCGAGCTAGCACTCAAGTCATGGTCGTTGCCTCCAGTCGGAGAATCGACCAGGACCAAACTGTTCTGGTTGTCATCATCCCAAGAGTTCATGATGTCCCTGACGCGCTCATAGTGACGAAGCGGCCGCTGCACGCCAGCCTTGCTGAAGGCCTCGAGGAGGACGGACGCTTTGGCATCAATGGGCTCTGCGAGACAGGTCGACGCGGATCGAATCAGGTCCAAGACAGTAGTGGTGGGCGTGACGGGAAGCAGGATCCTAGACCGATTGCACTCGACGAGAACGCGACGATCGCCCGCGTTGACTGCCGAAATCGGTGCGTCAATGCCAGGCACAACGCCTCCTCCCCCCGGCCTGATGGTATCTGGCAGATCATCGCTGACTTGTCTCTGCCTGCCATGACCAGAAACGTCGGCTGACTTGGCCGGTTCCTCTTCTTTGCGCCTGCGCAAGAATCCAAACTTTCTCTTGGGTTCAGGGCTCTGAGGGGATGGTGGCATGACAGCTCCGTCGCCGCCGTGTTGAGAGCTGCTGTTCTTGGCAGTACGCGGCCTCTGACGCTCGACCAATCGCTCATGTTCTTCCTCATCTTTCCGTGCCAGTAGAGACCTCTCCCGCGATGCATCCTGTCGCGCACGGAGGTCTGCAGCTCGCTGTTCCAAGCGGCGTGAGCGCTCAGCTTCCTCGGCCCTGGCACGCTTTTCGGCCTTGAGCTGGGCGCTGAGGCGGGCCTGATGCTCAGCTTCGGCATCAAGTGTTGGCCCGCCTGGGTTGGACTGGGCGCGGGTGAGGGGGGAGTTGTCCTGGGCAGGGCATGGTCCGACCGGCAGCGTTCCCGCGCGTTTTATGGAGCCGGGCATGGGAGGCGCATGTGCAGCGTGGGAAGTAGCTATGGCGGGCCGCTGACGGCGGTATCGCGACATGCTGCGGCTCACAGTGTCCATGCTGCTGGTGTGGGGGACTTTTTGCGAGGGGATCTGGGGTAGCGGCGGGAGCGGGTCATGGTGGTGGTGTGTTTCCTCCGGCTGCTGCTGCTGCTGTTGCTGCTGCTGCTGCTTCCTGACGGAGCGGTAGCGCGACAGGGTTTCTGCAGCCATGGTGACACGACGGACGGCGGGAGGACAAACAAACAGACGGAGAGAGGAAGAGAGCAACAAAACAAAAGGAGCGCGCCGGGAGGGCAGCTGCAGCGGGGGGGTGTGCGGCCTGGCGGGCGGTAAAGGTATTGCAGGGCCGGGGGCGCGCGCGCGCGAGACGAGACAGGCGTGTCCAGACCGCCGGAAGGGGGTTTGTGAAGGTAAGGAACGCTGATACGGAAATTACGAGTCGATGCGACTCTCTCTCTCTTTCAGCCAGCTCACGCCGCTACCATTTTCACAGCGGCCGGGGAGGAGGCCACCAGAAGGTTAAAATAAAAAGACCCTGCCCGTTGCTCGGCACTACGGCCTGCCAACCCTGACACCATGGAACCCCGGTTCCATCGCCTAGTGGCCTTGCTGCTGCTATTCGCCGTGCCGCTATTCCTATACTCCAACTCGTCGCTCCTGGCGCGGCGCTACTACGAGGATGCGAAACAAGCGCCGCCGCCGACTCCCTTTACCGGCGGCCAAGACTACATGCATCCACAGCCCGCCAATGCCACCTTGGGCGTGAGTTGACTTTCCATTCCCCCCAGTCAGCCTCCCTCCCCCGGCTGACTCGCCCGCAGTTCGGTGCCGTGCTTGCCGTCTCGCGCGCCGCCTCGCCCCGCCGTCATCACCTGCTTTTTGCCGCAAACTTGACCGGCATCGACATCACCATCCCCGATCAGCCCGTCTGGTCCGATCGCCAGGTCGCCGCCTTCCGCGCCCACAATTCCACCATCACTCGCGGCTCTGCCTTGGCTTGGATGGGCCATCTGAACGCCCTTCAATGGTACCCGTCCTCGCCCCACTGCCATTGACTTGCTCCCGCTGACATTACCCCCCCAGGTTCCTGCGCTCCGGCCTCGAGACGGCCATCATCCTCGAGGACGACGTTGACTGGGACATCCACCTGCGCACCAGGCAAGTTCCCCTTGTTTCGGAGAACCTCCAGGCGCTCCTGGCCTCCAACTCCACCTACTGGAGCGATCTAGACCGATGGGAGATCCTCTACCTCGGCCACTGCGGCGATTTCTTCAATTCTGACAAGTTCGACCGTACGGCTCATCGCATCTTCGCCGATGACACGATGCTACCGCACGACAGGTTGCACGGAGCGACACCAGAGTTTCTCTCGAGTCTCGGCCTGCAAGATGGTGAGCGTGTGATCCACCGCTCCCAATGGCCTTTGTGCACCTTTGGCTACGCCGTGACCCGTGCCTCCGCTCACCGTATAGTGACTGACTTTGCCGCGCGTGAACCAGAAGGTGGTTGTCAAGCCTTTGACGTCCGTCTCCTGGAGGCTTGTCGTGACCAAGAATGGCAATGCTACACTGCAAATCCAGAACTGTTCCACCACGTCATGGCTCCTTCGGAAATCGCCGAGGTCAACGAAGGGATCACTCCTGGAAAGGCAGCGAAGAAGCTAGCAGACACACCAAACATTGCTTGCAGCGCAAGATCAGACTCGTTCTACACCGAGAATGCGGCCACACTGGCCTATCTGCAAGTAGAGGTGGGCTTGAAGGGTCATTGTTTGATAGACGCCATGGGAAAAGACGCGGAGTAGTTATCCTTTCTGGTGCAGGAGCATAGATACCCCTAGAGCTTATTTATTTTCGCAAGAACAAGAGCCACGTTGCTGCATATACAGGAGTTGGGGTCGAATTATAGAGTAGGTGCAACTATCTGAATTTAACTAAATTAGATATCGATCACATGACGTCGCTTTGCTCATGACGTACTAGTGCACTGCTCGTGCGTAGGTCAGGGTGTCAGACTCAGGGTGGGACCGATGGAAGGACCGTACCTGGGTCCGCCATCCCAAACATCAACAATAATGCGAGCTTCCCTTGACCAGCTGCCCCAAGAACTCCTATTCCAGATCCTGGATCAGCTCGACAAGCACCATCATGCATCCCTGGCATTGACTTGCAAAAGGCTCTGCATCGCCGCAGCCTCTTACCTGTTTTCCACCGTCCACATCTATCCTTTGGAGCATCGTTTGGCCACCGGCACTGAGCTTATTTGCTCGAATCCACGGCTTGCATGTCTTGTTCAGCACGCTTACCTTTACACACCTGAAGGGTGGCGGGTGAGCTTAGCTACACAACCCGTCTCGCAACTGATCGCTTGCTGAACTCATCGTACAGGATGAGTATGTCCAAGCAAAGCGGGGAATGACCGAAGATTTACTCGGGTTTGAAGATTTTGAGCGCCCACTTGACCTCATTTCCAAGCTCCCAAAACTCACACGCGCAACGCTGTGTTTCTCTAAAGTTTGCACGAAGCCATATACCATAAAGCATGTTCCATTCAACGAGTCTTATCGTTCACGAAGAGATAACCTTGAAGCGCTCTTCGCGGCCCTTGCCAATTCCGACTCGCCTTGCACTATAACAAATCTTTACATAAGAAACCTTCAAAACATCAATCACTCCGGGTTGACGCGGTCGGAGACTTTCCCTTCTGTCCTGCAAAAACTCGTGTCTTTCCGCCTCTCGATAGTCAACCGATATGCGGATTCTCGATGGGGAGGTCAACTTCTTCAGCCTGAGTAAGACTATTGTGTACACATTCCAAGCAAGGACCAACTAATGACCTTTTGGTATAGAGCTCACACTTTCATGGATGAATTTCCCCGTATCTGGCTTCAGCCGTTGGCAACTACGAAGAACTTATCCCGCCTGTTCCTATATTCAGACGCATATTTCGGCTTCTGCCCGAAGTTAGAGTTACGCGGGATTCATTTTCCTAACATTCAGACACTAGCGCTGGGTGGTTTTACTTTCAGCCATGATTGGCAACTGGACTGGCTTGTGTCCCACAAAGCAACACTGAAAAATCTATACCTAGATAATTGTGCACTCATCTACCAGGCCATAATATACAGCACAGTAGACGCCGAAGGCTACTTCAAAGACATCGTCAGGCCTGATTTCGCAGCCGCGCCGCGCGATTCTTGGAGAAATTATCCACGCAGATGGTGGTGGTGCTTCGACCGCTTCCGCACAGAACTGCACTTGCGTAATTTCTGTATCGGGTACGGACCATGGCAGCAAAGAGGCCGGGACCCTGTCGAAGAGGTTGAAAACATGGAAATCTCTCTAGTTCCAAACCGGTACGTTTGCTTTGACGAAGGCATTGAGCCTTACCAATACACGGACAAGCCAGTGAGCGTCCTCAAAAGAGATGATGGTCGTCCGGTTTCTTGGGAGCCCCCGCAATGCGATCGAGAGGACAAAGATGCGTTATTGCGGCTACTAAAAGCAATTGGCCAGTCTGTGCCGCGGGGCTCGGACATAGTGCAGAAAGAATACAGGTTGCAAGACGGGTTTGTCATTTGGGACGGTACATGACTTGTTAAACCGACATGCGTATTACTTTGAGACACATGGGTCTATGGATCCTGGTCAAAATATTCGATCTGCCCGGCTTCTACATGGCAGCATCTGTTCGTGGAGAAACTAAGCAGGCTCGATTCACACTTTCCATGGGGCTTTAATTCATGTGAGCACTCACGTGGCACTGGGGCCAGAAACAGACAAGTATGAATGGACAATTCAAAACAAAGCCACAAAAAACCAGGGAGCTTGTGCACCAGTCCGACAGATTGACATCCGGGTCTCCGGGAATTTCCTTTTCCTAAGCGCTGCATATCCGTTGTGCGACAAGGTTCAAAGTCCAGCTCTACTTCGATATTGCTTTTCCTAAAACCGCGAATGATTCGACAGAATAGCGGTGCTGATTGGCTAGAAAGGTTGCGTTATCTGTCCAACGCCACCATTAATTTGTCGTCCCCAAGCCGGCTGATCAGTTGCCGGAATTCCCTGGCGGTAGTGATATATTGAGGAATTTGACTCTGACGTTTGATCTGATTGATACGAAGCGTATGTTCTTGGTGGAACGGGCGACTTACGGGCCTGCCCGCTCTGTCCAGTGCCGGATACGGACACTCAGCGAGGAGCCAAGCAGACCAAGGCTGGGGTAGCGAGCCACCTCAAACTTATCGCTATCGGCCCCTCGGCGTGATACGACATGCCCGATGCTAGGGTGGTGCTGCATGCGGTATGGTGATCTAATAAATCAGGCTTCGTACCTCATGAGCGTCTCGTTGCTCTCCTTCCTCCCTATCATGCAGCTTAGCTTCAAGCGACCAAAGCTCCGGGTCGAGCAGGCCAAATCGCAGTTTGCCGAGGGGAGTGCCAGGTGGTGAGGTGGCCCGCTACGTTCAGGGCATGCTTGGTCTGTCACTGATATTCAGTATCTAGGACAAACGTTGATCTGGATCCTGTCCCTCGGCATGCTCGCAAGTGGGGAATTACCTCTTTCATCTCGTATTGGATCAGTGACGCATTCAAGTAAGTCTTTCAAGTAGGAGTATCTTTGCTGCTTGGCAAATTGGTCCTTAACAATCTTTCCTGCGTTGATAAGAGCAACTGAGTGTGCGCTGACCGAACGGCTCATCGTAGCGCGGCAACATGGCAATTTGCGTCGTCTATAATCGCCGTCGGCCTGACATGGCGCGAGTCGTTGGGCATTGTCGCGCTTGCCTTCTTCATAATATCCTTTGTCATTGCATTTAATGGAGCAACGGGTGTGATTCGTATGATCGCCTGCAAGGAAATGCTTGCAGTGAGAGTCACTGACATTTACTCAGACCATGCGCCATTCCCTGTCCTCGCACGAGCAAGCTGGGGCTTCTGGGGCTCCTATGTTGCCATTGTCTCGCGTGTCATCCTCGCCATATTCTGGTTTGCAATTCAGACCATGAACGGGGCGAACACCGTGAGTGTTATGATCGGTAAATCCCCTTACAGAGATCAAACTGGCACCACACTGACCTCTGGAGCAGGAGCAATATGGCCTTCCTTCCTCACTCTACCAAATCACATTCCGGAGGATGAGGGCATCGCCACCAATACCATGATCAGCTTCTTTATCTTTTGGCTTGCCCAGATTCCATTCTTGTACATGCATCCTAACAGTCTCCGCTGGCTCTTCATGGCCAAGTCCATCATTGTGCCCATCTGCTTCATCGCCATCCTAATCTGGGCTTTCGTCTCCACGAAAGGCATGGATATCTTTGATCAGAAATCGACACTCCACGGTTCAGCCTATTCGTGGGCTTTTTTGGCGAATCTGACCTCAATCATCGGCAACTATGCCACCCTGTCGGTCAACCAAGGTACGGCTTGCGAGATAGATGGCATCGTGACTCAAAAACCGAGCTGACAAACAAACCACCAAGCTGATTTCAGTAGATACTCGCGGATCAATGTCAAATGGCAGATTCTCTACGTCCCAATGCTGCCCATTGTCTTCACTTTCATCTCTTTCATCGGGGTTGTCGCCTCATCTGCCGGCGCATCCAAATACGGCGAACACCTCTGGGACCCGATGAGCCTCATTGCCATGTGGCCGAACCGGGCCTGTCGCTTCTTCGCAGCGTTCAGTTTCGCGCTCGCCGCGCTCGGCGTCAACATCTCTGCCAACAGCCTGTCGGCAGCCAATGATCTGACAGCGCTGTTTCCGCGCTTCGTGGACATTCGGCGCGGCCAACTGCTCTGCGCCGTCCTCTGCTGGGCCCTGGTTCCGTGGAAGATCCTGGAGAGCGCGGGTAGCTTCCTCAACTTCATGAGCGCTTACGCCGTATTCCTGGGCCCGATTGCGTCCATAATGTTGTTTGACTTCTGGGTCATACACAAGCGTCGCTATGACACACGGGCGTTGTACGAGCCTATGGGTATCTACAGATACACCTACGGCGTCAATTGGAGAGCCGTTACGGCGTTCGTGGTTGGTGTCGCCCCAAACTTGCCCGGGTTCATCAACAGCATCAACAGCAACATCGATGTCGGCGTCGGAGTACATCCGTACCAATTCGGTTGGCTTTTGGGCTTCGTAGCGACGACTTTAGTTTACGTGACTTTGGAACTGGTCTTTGTGCCGAAGAAGACGATGATCGAACGCGCCGTGCTGCCCGATGAGGTTTACGACGCGATAGGATATCACGATGGCATCGAAGTTGTACCAGCCGAGGGTTCGGACGAGAGTGAAAAGATCGAAGAAAGAAGGGGCATCAAAAGCTGGGCGGACCGGATCCTGTGAAAGCTTTCTCTCTTGATGTCTACCCTATTAGTCCTGGGTCTGAAGCACTTTCGAGAGCTCTATGGGAATCTGCATCCAATGATTGTGCAACAATGAATACGTACAATTTCCTGCGTAGCTTTGTAACGCAGGTATGATTGAACTCGCCGTACTCCTTTGGGGTATAATTTTCCCGCTCTACAGCAACCGTATCATATGAGGAAACCTCTAGCGCACCGTGGGCAAACCATTGAAATCTCTCCCTCATATGCCGAACCAATTCACGAGTAGATGGCCCTGGCGCCAGGGCTGCCGCGCCCCCTCTCGTACAACCACCGGTTGTTCAATCCCACCGACGGGCCCTTCCCGTTGGCTCCAAGAGGCGTAGGCGATGCCGTCAGGCCGGATTGACCGAAACTGCTATCCAAAAGCGAACTGGTACTATAGCTCATTCTCTTGCTCGCGCCGGCGCCGCCGACGGCCTTCTGGAGCAGCGGCGAGGCAGACGGGCTAAACGGCGAGCCCGAATCGCCATATCCATAACTGCTGTCTAGACGGGGACTGCCGGAGTATGGTGAGCCATTACGGCGCTGCGAGAGGTGCTTGTCGTTGCTGCGTGGCGTGGCGCTACGCGCATAGCGCGGAGGCGTAACGTACGGAGACTCGGGCGTGCCAGGAGCGCTGGGGAGGGTAGGGTCGAGGCCCAGCAGCGCACGCTGCGAGGGCGTGAGGGGGATGTCGACCAGCGGATCTTTGGCGCGGAAAAGCGGGGCGACAGAGAGGAAGCAATTGAAGCTGAGGAGGGCGCGCAGAAGCCAGACGATGAAGGCAGGGTTGATGTGGACGGAGTGGAAGGCTTTCGGAATCCTATGCGAGAGTCAGTGGGGGAGAGGTGGTGGCGGCAGGCAATGCAAGCTCACTGGGTGTTGACAAAGGTCGGTGTGAAGGCGGGGAAGACAAAGGTTAGGAAGAGGATGATGAGGCTCGAGATGAGTGATTTGGCATGGGCTTCTCCGAAAGTCGCAGCGCTCTGGCGACGAGTGATCTCTTCGAAGCGCGGGTGGCGCCAGGTGCCGGTTGCGGGCGAGGCCATTGTGGTTGGTGGTTAGTATGGCAGAGTCGTGGGCCGCATTCTCGTGCCGTCGTGGTTGTGTTGCAACGCGCATGTTTGTTTTGCTGCCTCCGGGTCCTGCCCACGTGCCACATACGAAGTACATTCATGCGCCCCAAGCTCCAATGGAGCTTTCATTCACCTCTCACACCATCGCAGCACTCACTGTATGGCAACCGCAACTTGACATGGCTTTTTAGTTTCCGCCTACCGTACCGTCCTTTCTTTTCGACTTCCTACCGCCATGTCTTCCGTCGACCTGCATAGCAAAATCGACCCCGGCTCCGACCTCCACTGCCCTCCACTGTCACCTGGCACGAGGACCGCCCGCTTCGAAATCAAGTCGCAGAAGCCAACCGACTCTGTCAGCGAGATCGGCGATCCAGATACACTTGATACGAAGTATGATAATGCGGAAGGCTTTGTGGTCGTATGGCTTCCTCTCAAAGTATCTAGGCCTTCTGTAACGGGACGCTGATTCGTATTTCAGGACCTCCCCCGAGTTGTAGTAGTCCCAGCACAGCGCAACATTGTAGTAACAATAAGGGAGCCCCCTACTTTTATAATTGACGGTAAGACTGGAAAGACTATTCTCCGCCCGGAATATAGGTCTGTCTCTTCGAGGATGTTCAGCAACCGCACGCAAATGCCAAAGACACGCTTCCCGTCGAACATATCATCGGCTCGGCGTGCGAAATCAGCTAGCTTCAGCGTACCTAATCCACAACTAGCAATTCAACCTACGCGGCCAAACAAACAGAGATTCCCTGTTGAGGATAATCTTCTGTCGCCAACAAGCCTCGAACTCGGCCTACAGGCAGTGGAGCAATGGAACCCACCACTTCTACTAACATCTTCCACTGCCCCACGAATCTCCAGGATGTCAGTCTCACCTCAGGTTGGGGTAGTGCCAACCTCTATCAGTTTGCCTAAGGAGACACCCCTACTTCCTTCTGAGTCGGGTCTTCGCCTCCCTAGCACCGGTCGTTTCAAAATTATATCATTCTCTTCATCCAGGTCTTCACTTACTGAAGATCATACTCGCCACGAGAAGAAACCTGTTGATGCAGCTTCTTCTGCCAAGACAGCAGCATCCTCGCGATACCATACCCCCACAGTTGAAGATGACATATCTTCCATTGACATTCCTCATGTGTACCATACTGGCGACTAGTTCTGCTTCGTGCCGCCTTTCATTAATCTCTGCATTTTTCTCGGGCCCAACATCTGACTGCTTGCCATAGCAGCCTGCACTTAGTAAGTTTACGATATCGGAAGGCGAGAACTGAGTAGAATTGGGAAATTTGCTGCAATGAGCTTTGAGGCAACTATGAAGTACTGGTGAGTTTTACAGTTGTCTTCCACTGTTTATAAGAACCATCTCCAACGAACGTCATTTGTTCCTCCGGACAAGTCGCTCAATCTGACATCCTTAGAAACCGTCTTTACCCCCATTAGACGATCTCTACGTCTGTTGTCCCACAACATCCAGCACCTCAAAAACAATATCAACACCATGCCCATACCCTCGAAGCATGCAGAAGTTACCAGAAACAAGATGTAGCGTGGGGCATCTTGGTTCCGGAAGACCAGACTGGAAACGATACCTCCGGAATTAGCTGCGCCTGTAAGGAAACTCATAACGTAGATTCTTCCATTCTCCGTGTGCATGTTGCTTGCGTGCCAGGAATGGAACAACACTGTGGGTGTCATTGCTCCACCACATAACAAGAAACAGGCAAAGTATGAGAGCGCAATGTGCTCTGTCGGATTCACGCAAATGAGAATGATCCACCCCACAAACGTTATGAGCAGTGAGAGGATGAGATGTCCGCTCCGCTCACGGAAGTGGTCACTGGATCGTGCAATCATAAAGAGTATGACAGCTCCGACCAGGTTTGGCGCTACGGTATATAGGTTTGTCTTGAGCGTCGAGAAGCCCATCATCTGCACTATTTGCGGGAGGAACGATCCGACGGCATTGCCAGAAGTGCCATAGCAAAGCCCTATTACAGCCCAGGCATAACTGCTCTGAAGTTAGATGCGAGAACTCATTTAGTCGAGGAAGAGACAAACATTTGCCAAGACTTAAAGGGTTGCATGCCTTCCCTGAAGTTCCATGCGGAGCCAACAATGGAAGATGAGTCTCTTTTCCCTCGAGTTATACACATGGCCTTTTCTTCTTCTGTCAGCCAGCGGCACGTCCAGGGATCCTCAGGCAAAATAAGAGCAGCAAATGTTGCCACGAGTACAGTCAATCCACCTTCGACGATGAATAGGTATTGCCAGCCGTGCAAGGGACCACCTAGTTGGAAAAGACCGTAAGATATCATTCCGGAAAACGCGCCCGAAATGACGGTAGCTGTGTACCAAATGGCGAATCTGGTAGCCAGTTCGCCTCTGGTATAGAATGTGCTCATGTAAAACTAGAGTGTCATTAGCACAATCATTTTTGTTCAACAAAGATCACTGATATCAAGGGGACAACCTACCATCGAACATGGAGCAAATCCAGCTTCAGCAACACCTAAAAGCAATCGAACTGCCAACATCTGCGCAAAGTTCTTGCACGCAGCGCAGATCATAGCCATGGTTCCCCAAGACACCATGAAGGCGATCAGGAACCACTTTGGTTGATACTTGCGCGTGACAAGGTTGGCCGGCAGGCATAATCCGCAGAATGTCACGGAGAAGACCATGACCAAGACAGAATACTGGTTGCCCTTGAAATCGAGGTCGTCTTCCATACCGTCTGTTTTGGCATTACCCAGGTTGGAGCGGTCGATGCTGTTGAAAAAGTACATCAGAAATATCAGTATCATTACGCTGAAATCGAGCTTCCAGACGAGTTTCCGTTCTTTTTTCGGATCGACCTCTTCGACTTCTCCAACCTCCGAATCAGTGTTGTATTTCGATATTGGGCCAACGTCATTTCTTTGTTTTCTTGGGTCAATTGAGCTTGCTGTGAAAGGGGCTTTCGCTATGCTTGTTTCTGCCTCGAGGCGCATGGTGGGTGCAGATGGCTTTTAACAAAAAACTGCGCGCACTGTTTCCGGAAAGTGGTGTGGAAAAGGTGCGACGCACAAGGAACACTGAAGGGATGCTGGAACAACCAACCCTTAAGTTGAATTGCAAGAGATCGAATTGGTCTCCAGAGGAGATCCCAACTTATGGTGCCTCAGGATACGGGTGTCTATCCTGTGGCACAAAGTGGATAAACAAGATACCATCATGGCTGGCTCCCTTTGGCACTGCATCAATATGCATTCGACGCTAAGTTAGGGGGTTGCTGTCAGTAGTCGATAACGATGTATGCACGCCGATATTAAAAAGGTATAAAGCCAAGGTGGATATAAGAGCACTCGCCGATGCGAACCAGTACGCTGCGTTGCATGTAGTGTAAAAGCACGATAGGCAGATATGGTTGTCGCCGAAGCCTGCTTCGACCTTCCCGAGATGCGCGGATGACGGGGGATCGACATTCAAAAGTGGGCAACACCATTTCTCCGCTTCCGACAACACCATACGGAAAACGACCCGCCCATGGCGTGATCCAAGGCATGACCCATCAATCTATTTATTGAGGTCTTTCGCGCTCAGTCCGGAATACTGGACGGAGGGCACATGAGCCGCAATCATGCAGCCTCCTGGGAATGTTCTCATCGTGGGCTGCGGTGTTTTTGGCCTTTCAACCTGTCTATCCTTGTCGAAGAGGTACCCGAACTCCAAGATCACCCTCGTAGACAGATTTGAGCCACCTGTTCCAGATGGCACATCTGTTGGTGAGTAATCCCAATGACTCAGCAGAGATTCCATCAATGTGTGGGGAACTCGATTATCGAGATACCTCTAGACCTCTCCAGCAGGGTCATAGACTTCTTCGATTGAAATGCATTCTTCTTTCCGGATGACAATTTTTCAACTGACCACGAATCTCAGATACAACAAGGGTTATCCGCGCCGATTACCATGATTCTGTCTATTCAGAGTTAGCTCTCGAATCACAAAAACTCATTCAAAAAGACCCCGAACTGAACCGGTACTACTACCGGAGCGGAATGATTTATGCGCATGCCGGTTCAGGTCGCTATGGATCCGAGATCTGGGAAAAGGAATACTCAGCCGCGAAGTTGTTGCAGGAAAAGCGCCTTCAAGCTGGCGAGTTCTTCAACGAATACATCAAGTACCTCTCCTCCCATAACGCGCTTTTCACGCGTGTCAACGGAGATGGGCAACGCTCCAGTGCTCTTGAGAGAAATATGTGGAACGAAGGCTACCTCAACGAAGATGTCGCTTTTGTCAATGCCGAAGAATGCTTGAGAGCTTTTTACAACAAATGCAAACGACAACCGAACACAACCTTTTGCTTCGCTTCAGTAAGAAGACTGGTCGTGGAAAATGGAGCTGCCAAAGGAATTTTGCTCGAAAACGGTAACAAACTAGTTGCCGACCTCGTAATCCTAGCCACCGGTGCATGGTCAAATACGCTGCTTGACTTAAGATCCCAAATCACGGCAACCGGACATGAAGTGGCATGGCTAAAACTCACTCCGGAGATGGAAAAAAGATATAAAAACATGCCGGTAAATGGGCTCAATGTCACACGTATGGATCGGTGGTTGACATTGGATGCAGATTACGACGAATTTTACCACAGGGTTCAATATTTTTCCACCACTCAATGGGGAGCTGAAATGTCTGAGGCGTAGTCCCGGATATATCAACACCAGGACGGTGATGGATCCAGTATCTGATAAAACCTACGAGACATCATGCCCACCGGAATTACCAAGTGCTATCCCCGCAGATGCGCAGCAGGCACTACGCGCCAATCTTGCGGAAATGATCCCTCCGTTAGCATCCCAGCCTTTCTCAAAGACCAAACTTTGTTGGTTTACCAACACTCCAACGTCCGATTTCCTGGTTGATAGACACCCGGAGATTGCCAACCTAGTGATTGTGACCGGCGGTTCAGCACATGGATGGAAGTTTCTGATGGTCCTAGGAGAGAAAGTTACGGATCTGTTGGAAGGAAAGCTAGCTTCCGAACTTCAGCAGAGATGGAAGTTCAAGTTTCCTCGAGACATTGGACAAAATATGGAAGGTGCACCTAGAGCTCAAGGGGTCCGCCAGGAACTGAAATACTGCAAGCCGATTGCAGTAATTGGCGCTGGAGTCTTCGGTTTGACAAGTGCACTTCATCTGGCCAAGGCAGGATATAAAGACGTAACGTAAGAGTTTCCCGTCATACTTAAAACATCAAAGCCAAACTGCTAACTAGCAAAGGATATTCGATTACCAAGAATACGATAAGAATGGCTATTCCGTTCGTGAGGGTTGCGACGCCGCCAGTGCTGATGAAAACAAGATCCTCCGCGCATCGTACGGAGAGAGAAAAATGTACCAGGACCTTGCTTTCCAAGCAATGGAGGTTTGGCAAGAGTGGAACGAACAAGTTAAAACCTCAGTCATTCTCCCGTCTCATGTATCCAACACCGATCAGCTCTGGGTTAATTCTGGTTTCCTAAGGCTCAGTGACAACGGCCTTGATGAGCATGAACATATCACACAGGAGAACTTTCCAGCGGAAATCCGGCATACCCAGTACCGTATTACCGATCCTCAGCGTGTTGCAGATGCTGCCAAAAATGGAATCCCTGTCACTAAATTCGATCCTTTTGACCGTCGAGCTCGCGAGCTCTCAACCGATGGCATGTTCGATGGCACTGGTGGCTACATACTTGCCAGTAAAGCCTGTAGCTGGGCACTTCATCTTTGCAAACAGCATGGGGTAAAACTACGTCTCGGGCCTTCATATCGGTTTACCACCTGCAATTACTCTTGTTCTGGATCAGTTACAGGTGTCACTACTGCTGATGGGACTCTCCATCCCGCCTCACTTGTCATTGTTGCCTGCGGTGGCTGGACGCCTTCACTTGTCCCTGAATCAGACACTATAATCGAGGCTACTGCTGGCAGTGTATTGACTGTACGACTTCCCAAGAATCGCGAGGACCTGTGGAAGAAGTTTGATCCCGAAAATTTTCCCGTCTGGTCCTGGAAGATGTCATCATACACCAAAGATGTAAATCGCACTTCTGTCGGTGGACTCTATGGCTTCCCTCGTACACCAGATGGAATAGTGAAATTCGGATTCCGCGGTGCAAAATGGACAAACTACACACATGTCCGCTCAGGTGATGGACGTCTTGTCAGCTATCCAAAGACAGGCGAGCAGGAGGTTCCCGAACCTGCCATGGAGGTCGTGCAAAAGTTCTGTGAAGTGAATCTACCAGAGCTGGTGCAACTTCCTGTCGAAAAAGGACGGATGTGCTGGTACACGGATAGCACTGACAACGAGTTCCTGATCGACTTCGTACCAGACAGAAAGGGGTTGATGGTTGCAACCGGAGGCTCGGGCCATGGCTTCAAATTTTTGCCAGTGCTGGGAACGAAAGTGGTGGACATCATAGAAGGAAAGAACACTGAGTTCACCAGGGCCTTCTCCTGGAGGCAAAGACCAGCTGCTGGTAGTGCTAACGGGCTTGAAGAAGGGCCTGAAGGATGGAGAACGCTCGACAAACAAAAGATGACTAGCCAGTGGAAGGCGAAGTTACGAACTAATCACTCGCCCTAAAAAAGCTCTCTTTGAGACCTTGGTCAGAGCTCTAAGACTTCACACTTAGACAAACATTTTCGAACTTACATGCCATCATATGTTGCTTCCACAATCAAGCCCCTGCGTTGTAAGGCAGTACTTTAGGTCGCTCATCACTCCAGGTGCGTTTCAAGTAATCCCTAAATACTGTACGACTGTCGACTTGTAAACGTCGGATTATTATCATTCTCGTACCAGTGCGTAACACAGTACTAACACGATCATCGCAAAGCAACCAAGTATGTACAGTTTGACGGTAGGAGACGTTACCCCAAGATGACTTCGATATAAGAATATTGTAAACCTCCTTGGCAAAATCATATTGTTTACTGACGTGTACGATAGTCATGTTTTCTAGGACTAAATCAATCTTCGATTAATCTTTATTGCCCAAAACGTTTAATAGCTGTACCAGATTTTCCCCCATTCAGTTTTGTACTTCAGTCATTCATCGGGCCCCACCAATCCAAGCGCTTGCCGCCGAGTTGGAGCCTCTGGGTCGAAGTATGGTTTCTCAGCCAGGGCAGTCACTCTCGTACCGTGACGAGGCTCCTTGTTTGCATAATCCCAACTAGCGTTATGGATCGTAATCCTATGACAGAGTTAGCCTACAAAACTGCTAGCAGTATCTCAAACAACTAACCTGTTATCCCAAAGGGCTGATGTCCTGGGAGTCCACTTGAATCGCAGTTGGATATCGACATTCTTCTCATACACATCATAGAGGTAATTGAGGATCACATCACTCTCCGCTTTATCGAAGCCAACTATACGCACTGTCATCGCGCGGTTGACCCAGAGTGCCTTCCAGCCTGTTGCTGGATGGACACGGACTATAGGATGCTCTCGCTCGACGTACTTAGGCCCTTGTTCAGGGCTCTGACGGTCCAGGTAAGGATGTGCTGAACGGTAAATAGCTGTCTTGCCATCAATCAACTTGCGAAAAGAGGGAGACAGCTTCTCATAGGCAGCATAACCGCTTGCCCAAAGTGTATCTCCACCTGTTGAGGGGACCGTATCATTGTGAAGATGGGTTACTCCAGCAGGCTGCCGTTCGTGCACGAGATCGGAGTGCCAACGTGATGCACCGCCAGGGTTGCGAAAATTGGCTGGACGTTCAGTCGCCTTTCAGTCGGAAGTTAGTTCTGCTGTCACTAGCACGATATTATATTGTGCACTTACTTGCAATTCAGGCCAAATTACTGAGACACCGGGCACTCCAGGTACTTGAGGAACTTGAGGCTTTATTCGGTTAGCCTTCGTTGGGGTTCATTTGCATGTGTAAGTTCACTTACGTGGATTTCAATTTCACCAAACCATTCGCCTAGTTCTTTTTGCTGTTGGGGAGTGATGTCCTGGTCCCTGAAAAAGACTACACTACGCTCTGCAATCAAAAGCCCGAGCTCATCCCTTTGTCCAGAGGTCAAGTCTTTCAACTGGAGCCCCACGATTTCCGTTCCGATGTGGGCGGTGAGATCAACAACTTTTTCAGCTGCAGAAAACAACGATTTCTTCTCCTTGTCTGCGCGCGCGCCGGGGTCCTGGTGAGGTCGGTCGTAGTTACGGATGTTGTAGACATCATCGAGATAAAGTGGCTTTGCTGGGCGATAAGGGTAGCCGTTCGACAGATCGATTCCTGCCTTCTCCAGCCGCTTCCGGGCAGGCTCTGGAAGCCCCAAGGTGTCTTTTGGGGGTTGTATGACATCTTTGATAGAGGGGTGGATAGCGATTGGGGCCATGATGGCTACTCTTGGAGATGGCAAGTTCTGCGCCTGAAGCCACCTCTTCAACGTAAGACATTCCCTCAGGCTTTATACAGGATGTTACCCGCTCGGATATAGTGGAGCTGGCCAATGGATAGAGGGCAACATCACACTAAATCAACCCTCCATGACGCATTGCTTCGACGCGGTACAAGGGGCGGCATACTAGAAATTGTTGGAGACAGCCGATCGACGTATGGCGCCATCTCCGCTCACCTTTACGACATACGTCTAAAGAGGAGGAAATGCATGATACCCCTCAGCTGTGAGCCAATGACCTTCCCAACATATGTGTTGGTTTTTTGGACCCTCCATGTTTCGATGTTGCAATGGAGGTTCTGTCGGGCAAGCTCCGGCATGGGCATTGTGACGAAGACCCGACGCGAAACATCCACTCACCCACTCCTCCTCTTATCATTCCCCGCATCTACCCAACACTCAATGTCACGAAATGGCATGCTAGCTCGCACGCCATCCATACTGCTGTATTCATCAATCGTGTCGATTCCTCGGAAAATTCACAACCCCGGGTCAATGCCCGCTTGCAATAACGGGCGAGATGACTGTCAAGTTGGCCTAAAGATACCAACCGATCTCTATATTCACATCAGCTTTGTGGCTGTGCAGTCAAAAACGTAGGGTGGTATGGTTAATCAACATCGTTGTGCAGGCCTCGTGATTGGTATGATCTTAGGCCAATCTTTCAAGCATTTCCTTGGTCGTACCTTTCGATTTACTGTGCCGGAAGTCTGGTAAGTCCAGGCTTGATTTTACTTGATTGGGATTTAAGCACGCCATATGTTGAGCCAATTCGTGCACATCTACAGTGTGGGGTGCGGTATGATGTCCGGCAGTCTATATCGCTTGTCTGTACATACGAACTGAACAAGCGAACACTAAATATCTCACTGAGTATCTTCAAACCTTGCTTATGTGCATCTATTCCCCTCAGATTTTCTTCCTCTTCTTGGCTGTGGTCCCCTCAGAGAAGTTTCCTTTTTATTCACAATCTTCTCGTCCAACCTGAGTTCACTGAGCAATTTCAAGGCCTTCCCGATGACTGAAACAACAGAACAAAATCGGGAAAACGCAGTGCGTAAGAGTACTGAAAACAATTCAAAGGGTGTCCAATATGATTGGAGAGGTGCCATCTGGGATTCTTTGAACAAGTCTCCGGAAGAGCGTAGGTTTCTGTTCAAGCTTGATACAGCGCTTTTGACGTTCGCAACACTAGGTAAGTTGGAAGACACTCCAAGATGCTATCATCTAACATGCCTTAGGCTATTTTATCAAAAACCTAGATCAGTCGAACATCAACAGCGCCTTCGTTTCCGGTATGAAAGAAGATCTTGGTCTATATGGAGAACAACTGAACATCATGCAAACATGCTGGACTGTTGGCTATGTTGTGGGACAGCTGCCCAGTAACATTGTCTTGACTAAGTTCCGTCCGTCAAGATGGATTCCTCTCATGGAAGTAAGTCATAAGGAAGTGCATTTTCTGCAATCTATTGATAATTTCCTAGGTGATTTGGACAGTCCTTACGTTCGCCTTGTCCCGCTGCAATACTGCAAAACAGATTTACATTCTCCGCTTTTTCATTGGCCTCGCAGAGAGTACTTTCTACCCCGGCATGCAATACATCATCGGTAGTTGGTAAGTTCATATGTGAGCATCACCTGTAAGGTCGAGCTAAACCAGGACTCTAGGTACAGAAAAGATGAGCTTGCGAAACGCTCGTGCATATTTCATACCAGCAGTAGCATTGCAAGCATGTTTTCTGGTTATCTGATGGCTGCAGTGTACAGGTTGGATGGGCGAGGAGGTTTCAAAGGCTGGCAATGGTACGTCGAATCTTGATGTCAACAAATATTGTCGAATATCACTCACTGGCTAAACCACATAGGCTATTCATCGTCGATGGCATAATTTCACTTCCAATCGCCCTGGCTGGATTTATCGTACTTCCGGACGTCCCCGAGATCAGCAAACCTTTTTATTTGAAAACGGAGGAGGTGGTCTTCGCCCAAAAGCGGATGGAGCTCGAAGGGCGAAAACAAAGACAGCCCTATACTCGGGCCAAAATCAGGAAGATATTCACTTCTTGGCACATTTATGTTCTGACGCTGCTATACATGTAAGTCAAAACGATGTGCTGCCATACCCAATGAACCCGAAATCGGCTGACAACTCTGGAAAGTTTTTTCAACAATGGCAACATGTCTGCAGCGCCAGTCTTTGCTCAGTTCTTGAAGCTGAACAAGGAACACAAGTATAGTGTTGCACAAATCAACGCGTACCCCACAACAACTTATGCCGTTACTGTCCTTGTGACACTTATTTACGCTTGGTCATCGGATACTGTGCTTAGGGGTGCACGTTGGCCTCCAATGATCTTCGCAGGCGTAAGTCCGCGGCTCTTTCCCCCTTATATTGATCACACATCTTACTTGGTTGATAGCTCTGGAACATTGTCGTTTATACGTCTCTTGCTGTTTGGGATATTGACGAAACCTGGCATTGGGCCTGTTATATTCTAGGAGGACTTTCCGGTGGCCTTTCTGGTCTTTGTATGTCGTAAGTCTGCCTTGCTCGCAAGTACACAGTGTCAAATTTACTAACAATGTATGTCAAGATGGGCCCATGAGATCTGCGCTGGAGACAACGAGGAACGCGCCATTGTGATTGGCAGCATGAATCAAATGGCGTACGTCGTACAAGCTTGGCTGCCACTACTTGTCTGGAAACAGACGGATGCTCCAGAATATCGCAAGGGCTTTATAACGGTTACTTGTATCTCGTTTCTTTTGGTTGTTACTGCTATAGTAACGCGGGTGTTGCACCAAAGAGAGTTGGAGAGGTATATTAAAATCCCTATATTAGATTGAAGAGAATATACTAACCATTGTCTTAGCAGCAAACATGATACGGAGTCAACAATCGGAGAAATTATACCGGAAAACCAGTCATCGGGAGTTATCAATGTACAGGGAAAGTCGGATAGCACTGTATTTTAGAATGTACCTAGTAAATACTAGCTAGTATAGTCGCCTAGCAGCGACGCTAAACGCGTAGCCCCTAGTATTTATATTAGCCAGTACCTCTCAGTCCTTAGTAAGAGAGGACTATAAGCAATAACGTCCCTTACTACGAAACGAGATTAACCGTAATGCGAGATAGTTAATTAGCTCGTAGATATATTTTAATAGGTCCCCTATATAGATACCTTTACCTAGCTAGCAGTAAAGCTATTTTCTATATTATACATATTAGAGTAGTTAATTAATTTTAAAATATACTATATATTGGTATTTTTAAAATATATATACTTTAAAATATCTATTTCCATAGTAAAGAGATATAAATTTAATTTTTTTTTAAAAAAAAACTATTATAGATAATAAATAAATAAAAACTATTTTAAACCTATTATATAGATTAGACTATTTTAAAATAGTATATATAGTCTTTTTCTAAATAATTTTACTATATAGTTAATTTTATTTTATAGGTAGATTTTTTTAGTTTCTTCTCTAGAATAAGTAAGATTTAATTACTAAGATAAATATTTATAAAAAAGTAGTAAGACTTTAGAAAGTTATATACTTAAATTAAAAGAAAAACTACGGTAAAGAATAGTATAGTATATATATAATAACATAGATAGACTCTATATTATTTTTTAATTTTTTATAGTATATTATTCTTCTCTGGGAAATATAGTTCGCTCTTATTTTTAAAAAAAAATATTTTATTTTATTTTTATATATATTCTTTTTTTACTTTCTTTTAATAAATATATATAGTTTTTTTAAAGCCTATATATCGCTTTTCTTTAAAAATATATATTTCGCTTTTTTCTTAATTTTCTTTTTTTTTAAAAGAATATATTTAACTTTTTTTTAAGAATAAAATCTCCTTTTTTCTTAGAGAATATATTTCGCTTTTTTAAAGATAAATTCTTCTTATTTTTTTAAAGAATATATTTTAAGAGTATATTTTACTTTTTTTTAAGAAATATATCTAACCCTAAGTAAAGGGGGGATTATATTTTAAAGAAAAAGAATATATTTTTTTATAAAAAAAAAGTACGGCTATTTACTAGGATATATATATTTTTTTAAGTATCTTCTAAGGTATATATATTATTTTTATAGCTATTTACTAAGATATATATTTTTTTCGTAAAATTTCTAAGATATATATAGTATTTCTAAGATATGTATATCGAAAAAGTCTCTCTAAGATATATATATTTTTATATATTTCGCTTATAAACAAATATATTATAGTATATTATAAAAAATATATATATCTTAGAGAGGCTTTTTCGATATACATATCTTAGAAATACTATATAAATCTTAAAACTATATAAAAATAATTATATATCTTAGTAAATAGCTAAAAAAAAAAAGAAAAATATACTCTTATAAAAGAAGTTTTTTTTTAAATATATATATATATATATATATATGTTCTAAAAAGAGAGAAATATATATAAAAAAAATTAAAATTTATTCTTCTTTTTTTAAAAAGTATATTAAAAAAAGAATCTATTTTTTAATAGAAAGAAGAGTATATTCTAGAAAAAGTAAAATATATTATTTAAGAAATAACTCTAAGATATATATATTTTTTTTATAATAAATTACTATATATAAACCTTAGAAAATACTCGAAATATATATATAACTTTATAAATAGCTATTTAGTTTTCTTTAAATATATGTATATATATTCTTCTTCTTATTAACGTATATTCTTCTCTTTAAATACTATATATTTTCTTTAGAAAAAATATTTTTTTAGAAAGAGAAATGGGTCTTTTTTAGTAAAAAATTAGAATATATTTTAGAAAATAATAAATATATTTTTTTAAAAATTATCTCTAAAATATATAATTTTTATAATAAACTACTATATATATATAGTAAGTATTTATAAGATATATAAATAATTTCTACTTAATATAATATTAATAAAAAATTCTTTTAAATTTAAATAATTCATATACTTTATTTTATTTTACTTTTAGATAAAATAAATAAATATCTGAATTTACAAGCTATTATATATAGCTATTTACTAAGATATATACTCGTTTAGAATATTTTTTAAGGAAATAAATATAATTTTTTTAAGAATATATTTATTTTCTTAAGGATATATTTTTTAAGAATATATTTATTTTCTTAAGGATATATTTTTTAAGAATATATTTCGCCTATTTTAAGGATTTTTTTTATTTTTTTATGAAGAATATATTCGCATTTTTTCTTAAAAAAAATAGTATTAGTATTTCGCTTTTTTAAAGATTACGTTATTAATAAAAAGCGAAATCTACTCTTTAAAAAAAAGCAAAATATATTTATAAAAAATTTTAGATGTTCCTAAGAAAAATAATTTTTCAGAAACATATATTTTTAAAATTTATTTCTAAGATACATATAATTTTTAATTTTATTTCTAGGATTTATTTTTGTAATATACTATAATATATCGAAATATATAGAAATATTTTAAAAAATTATCTCTTAGAGAGACTTTTTTAGTATATATATCTTAGAAATTATATGATAAAAAATATATATCGTAGTAAATAGCCGTATAATTTATTTTTCTAAAAATATTTTTTTCTTCTAAAATATACTTAGGTTTTTCTAAAATAAACTTAGTTTTTTAAGACATATATATATACTACTGAAGCCTCTTATAATTAAGTATATTTAGCTTTTTTTTTTAAAAAAAAAAAGTAAAATACTTACTTAGCTTTCTCGAGAGTATATTTTTAATTCTATAAGATAATATTAGCTTTTTTATTATAGAAAAATATATTTTACTATATACTAAATTTCTATAAAAAGTTAAATATACTTTAGAAATTATAGTTTATTTTATAAAAGAATAACGGCTATTTACCGAGGTATATATATTTTTTATATAATTTCTAAGATATATATAGTATTCCTAAGATATATAAATATGTTTATTATAGAGTTTTACGCTATATATATCGAGTATTTTATTACGAGAATTTTATATCTTTGAAATTAAATTCGAAAATAAATATATCTTAGTGATAATATTAAAAAAATTATATATCTTAGAGATATTATTTTTAAAATTTTTTTTCTTAACAACTCGAATATATTCTTTAGAAAAATCGAATATATTCTTAAAAAACCAAAAATTAGAAAAAACTAATAAGTATTAAGATTGTTTTTAGCTTTTATTAAGAGTATATTTCGATTTTTTAAGAATAAATTTAAGAATTTTTTAGAATTTCTTAATAATACATTTTAATTTTTTTCCTTTTTTCTTTAGAATATATTCGCTTTTTAAAGAGTATATATATTTAAAGAAATATATTTAATTTTTTTTCCTAATATATTCGATTTTTTTAGTATATACTATTTATCTTTTTAATAATATTTTTTTTTTAAAAACAATATTACTAAGATAGAAACTTATCTCTAAAAAGCGTGTATCTTAGATATCTATTCGAGAAAATATATATATCTTAGAAATTAGTTCGAAATAATTATATAAGATATATATATATTTCGATTTTTTTTTCTAAGATACACATATTTTTTATAATATACTATAATATATTTTTATTTACAAGCGAAATATATAAAGATATATATCTCTGAGAGAGACTTTTTCGATATATATATCTTAGAAATAATATAAATCTTAGAAATTTTATAAAAAAAAATATATATCTCAGTAAATAGCTGAAAGAATAAATCAACGAATATTTACTAAGATATATATATATATATATATATATCTTAGAATCTTCCGTAATATATATAATATATTATTATAAAAAATATATATCTTAGGAATAAAAATTTATAAAAAAATATATCTTAGAACTTTTTTTTAATTTTTTTTTTTACGAATATATTTCGCTTTTATTTTTATAAAAAAAATAAATACTCTTTTTTAAGAGTATTTTTACTTTTTTTAACACTATATTTCGCTTCTTTTTTTTTTGAAATAACATATTTCGCTTTTTTTTAATTCAAAAAAAATATATACACTTCTTAAAATAAAAGAATACGATCTTTTTTTTTTAAAAAAAAAGCGAAATATATTCTTTTTTCTTTTTAAAAAAAGAAGATTATACCCTTTAAAAATAAACGTAAAATATATATAAGTAAAATATATTTATAAAAAAAATAAATATATTCTTAAAAAAAGATATTCTAAAAAAATAACTTCTAAGATATGTATATTTCTACGGCTATTTACTAAGATACAAATTTTTTATCGTATAATTTCTGAGATATATATAATATTTCTAAGATACACATATCGAAAAAGTCTCTCTAAGGTATACACTTTTTTTTATATATTTCGCTTGTAAATAAATATATAATAGTATATTACGAAAACATTTATATCTCAGAAAAAAATTAAAAAATATATGTATCTTAGAAATTTGGCGAAAAAGCGTATATCTCAGAAATATATTTGAGAAATATATGTATCTTAGAAATTAGTTCGAAAAAAATTGTGTATCTCAGTAATATTTTTTTTTAAAAAAAATACAGTGCTACAAATAATAAATATACTCTTGAAACCGAATATATTCTAAAGAAAAATTAAATATACTCTTAAAAAATTCTAATATATTCTTAAAAAAAATCGAGTATATTCTTAAAAAAAAATTACATTCTTAAAAAAGCAAATATACTCTTAAAAAAGCGAAAATATACTCTTTAAAAAAAATTAGAATTTATTAAGAGTATATTTCGATTTTTTTTGAGATACACATATTTTCGAATTCATTTTCTGAAATACACATGTTTTTTTAAATACATTTCTGAGATACACATTTTTGGTAATAAAATACTGTGTATATAGCGCAAAACTCTGAGATAAACATATTTGTGTATCTCAGAAATACTATGTGTATCTCGGAAATTTTGCGGAAAAAATGTGTATCTCGGTAAATAGCCGTACTGAGATATTTTTCCTTAAATATTTCTAAAATATATATACTATAGCTATTTACTAAGAGATATAATTTTTTCGTATATTTTCTAAGATATATATAATATTCCTAAGCTATATTTATCAAAAAACTCTCTCTATAATATATATATATATATTAATTATTTCTACATATTTCGATATATTATAATATATTATAAAATTATATATCTTCGAAATAAAATCGGAAAATATTCTTAAAAAAATTCTTAAAAATAAATAGATTCTTAAAAACGAATATATATAGTCTTAAAAAATAATTATATATAGTCTTAAAAATAAATATATATAGTCTTAAAAAATAAATATATTCTTAAATAAATATATTCTTAAAAAAATAAATAAATATATTCTTTAAAAAAAATAAAGTATACTTACGAAAACTCGAATATATTCTTTAATAAAAATTAAAATATATTCTTTAAAAATTAAAATATACTACTAATATATTAGAATTATAATATTATTATCTCATTTAATTAATTTTTAAATTTTATAACTTATAACTATACGTAAATATTTAGTTTAATTAGGATCCTTATTCTAAAGCTTAAAATTATATAATTAATTCTACAGTTTAATTAGAATTTAAATTCTAAAACTTAAAACTAGATACCTAATGTTTAGTATAATTAGATAGGCGCCTAATATTAGGCTATTAATACTAGAAATTTTTCTTCTTTTTTTATTTAAAAAATTAGCTATAGAGCTATTTTCAATTAGAACTAAGTTTTTAACTATAGAAGAGGTAAGAAAATAGGCCTTATTCTATATTAACTAGTAATAAGAATTATAGAAAATAAAATATAGTAATTCGAAAACACTATACTATATTTACTATAATCTAGTAGTAAATGGCTATCTTTCTAAGATACATATCTTAAAAAAGAAAGATATATTTTTATTTTTAACTTTTTTTTTTAAAAAAAAAAGAAAATATACTCTTTTTTTTAAGAAACATTTCTCTAATTTTCGCTTTTTTTTTAGAAAAAAATTATACTAATATTTATTACACCTTTTTATTATTAAATGGCTTATAAATTTTATATACCCTTAATATACATACGAAAATTAGAGATATTTAAATTTAACTAAGTCTCTTACTTCTTATAGCTAGAAATTTATTATAGATAACCTAGTAATTCGCCTAGTATAAATTTAATTATATAAGCGAATTTTATATAGAAAAAAGGTTCTATATTAGGTAGCTTAGAGAGCTAAAGATTCTATTTCTTTAAATGTTTTAAGCGACTAAAAAGAAATAGTCTTAAAAATTTAGGCATTTTTTTTTTATTAAAAGTATATTTCATTTAAATATGCTAACTATTATTATATAGCCTTTTTTTTAAAAAAAAAAACTCGAAGAACTATAAGGAAAAGGAGAAGGCCCTACTAAATTTAAAAGAAATTTAGAAATAAAAGAATTTTAGTAAGTTAATTTTTTTAAAAAATATATATATATTAAAAAATATATATTAAAAAAAAAGCGAAAATAAGAGTATAATCTCTTTAAAAAAAAAAGAAGAAATAGAAGTATATTTTCTTTTTTTTTAAAAAAAAAAAAAACTAATATATCTAATAAATAGGTATATTTTTTTTTCTCTAGACGTATTTTTAGAGGTAGCTATAATAAATTTACGCGAGTAGATTTTATTAATACTACCTATATAAGAAATTAACTAGAAAACGCGCTTTAGTATTTTTACTAGTAATAATACTCGATTCTAATAATAATAATATTCTACGGCTATTTACTAAGATATATAGTTTTTTTCCCTATATTTTCTAAGATGTAAATATTATTTCTAAGATATATATATCGAA